>NC_041035.1:3600034-3900034 GCF_900634625.1 Parambassis ranga
TGTTAGTATGCAGTAACCTCCTGTTTACAGTAGGTGGCACTGTCCACAGATGTCCCCACATGGTCGGTGTTGGGTCTGTATTACATGTAAACAATTTTGAGGATTTTAGGAGCATCCGTGGTGGAGTTATTCCAGTTATTCCAGTGGAGTTATTCCTATTCCTATGTGTCCACTGGGTGGAGCCAGACCCCATGAGAATAGTGGAGACCTGTCTGTGTATCAAACATTCAAAAACGGATTCATACACAAAAACTGTCAAACCGCAGTTACTTCCGGTTTCCTTTAGGTGGCGCTGTGCAGGTGACTCATGAGCATGTAGATGTGTCGGGGGACGGACTGTTATGACATGTAAAAAATTTGAAGACGTTAGGACGATGCACGGCAAAGTTATAAGCAGTTGATGTTTCATGGCGAAGGTTCAACAGTCGCCACCGCCACGGGCAGCCTGATACAGGAAACCACACAGGTGTCTCTGTGGGACTTCAAGTCTGTGATCCTCATTTGGCTGTGTAATGACAGGCAAGGATTAAACATTGTGAGAGAAGTGCATGTCAGTGTAGAACATGGCACTTCCTGTCTCCACCACAAGGGAGTGCCATGACCGGCACAGATCATGATGACATAGAGATGTTCAGGGAGGGGCTCTGACCATGTGCAGAAAGTTTGAAGCAGTTTGGAGCAAGTGTGTAGGAGAGAGAGCTGTTCGTGTATGAATGGCGAAGTGACGCCACAGCGGCCACGCCCTTTAAGTTAGAGAAAAGCTTTTGATAACTTTTGATCAGCATGGTCTCTAGGTGACAGCGACCAAATATGAAGTCAATCGATCGAAATCCCTAGGAGGAGTTCATCCGCATACCAAAGGTGGAAATCGCTGAAATTTGACCGCCAAAATCAAAATGGCAGACTTCCTGTGTGGTCTAGATCAATGGTGCAAGAGACTTTTATGTGCGTCTGGACGTGTTCTGTGTGTTTGACAATTTTTGTCTTCCTACTCCAAAAAAACCCCTATGGAGAGGGGTGTTTAAAAAACTTCAAGGGGGCGCCATTGAGCCATTTTGCCCCACCCACTTACGAGACCCCCTTCAGTTGCTAGGACACGCCCCTGTCAACGTGTGTATGAATTTTTTATGATCATAGAAGGTCGTTAAGGTGATTAAAAACCCAAACGTAATCTCATGGCGAGGGATCGAAAGTCGACGAGCCGTCACAGGGACGCCATTGCACGCAGCTTCACGGCCTTCATAGTGTAGCTTCACCAACTAGTTGGGAAGGTTCTAGAGGTGAAATGAAGTTGATGCTGTCAACTATGTAGGAGCAGTACACGTCAGAGTAAAAAGAGGTAATTTCCTGTTACCAGCAGGGGGCGCCAGTAAGTAGTCAGTAAAGCGAGTAAGTCAGGGTTTCAACATATGGAGGCGTTCAGGGCGGAGCCCTAATCATGCTCATAAAGTTTGAAGACATTTGGATAAAGTATGCGAGCGTGAGAGCCATTCGAATTTTTATGGAGAAATCATGAATCGAGCCACAGAGGCCACGCCCTTCAAGTTAGAGAAAAGCTTTTGATAACTTTTGATCAGCAGGTCCTTTAGGTGACCTCCAGCAAATTTGGCATCAAAAGCGCAGCTCAACATTACACCGTGTGGGCGGGGCATCGCCACAAAGGTGACCCTCCGCCACCATAGAGAAAACTGCTGTGTTTCTTGCTTTGTTCATCCTACCTGCCTCTTACTCTGTCATGACATCAGCCCCTGTGCACCTTTTCGTATCACCTCATCGTCATATGTGGGCGTGGCCACATGGCTCAGCAGCGCCCCCTGGAATAAGATCTGCTTCCCCGTTTGACCTCCAGACACAAAAATTAGTACGCATATGTATCTAGACAAGACAAAAAGTTTCTTGGAGGTATCCTCTAAAACGCACAGGAAGTTCGCCATTTTGCAAAACTGTGCCATTTTGCATTTTTCACTCCCCGCACTTCTACGAACTCCTTCTAGAGGATTTCTCCAATCCACCTGAAACTTGGTCTGGTTAGTCTTAAGGCATGCTTAACGTCTTAACGTCTTAACGTCTTAACGTGCTGCGTTATCAAAAACGCAGCACGTGGTCACACGGTCTGGCTGTGGCGCCGCCACGACTTTAACCCTTCGCCAACACACAGGAAATACATGTTTTGTGGCTGTATCTCTCTCATAATTCATCCTATGTGGATAAAACTTTACAGTCATGCTGAACATCTGACTCTGCACAGATTGATATGCTCATAGGCTAGTTACTGCACCACCTACTGGCCAGAGGACCTCTCTTTTGTATATATGCATTGCACTGTATTCCTCTGTCCTGCTGACCACTACATGTGCCAGTAACCGGGGACAGAGGCCATGAGACGTTAGGGGGGTGACGGCTGCGAGTCTCGCGGACCGCAAGGAGTGCGAGGGCCCGTCATCGCTGCTTGCAGCTTTAATCTAATATTGTATTATTTTTCCATTTTTAGTTTGTTTTTAATCATTCTTAACATCATATATAAATATGTTAAATGGCAATACATAGCCTATCATTGCTGCAGCTACATCACATTTTTGCCTATATATAGGATCTATCAAGCTCAGGTCAACTGCTTGGAAGGCAGATATCATCACATACTACAGACCCTTTCCAAAAAATTTGAATGTCGAGGAAAAGTTCATTAATTACATAATCAAATCAAAAAGTTAGACTTTCATAGATTATAGATTCAGGGCCCACATTTTAAACAATTTCAAGTATTTATTTGTTTATTTTTACATAATTTGGGCTGCCAGCTCATAAAACCCACGAAAACAGGAGTTCAAAAAATTAGAATACTATAAAGAAATCAGCATTTACTTCTCAGTTTTTGCAGAAAAAAAGAAAGAAATTAGGATCACATCAAATCGATGAAAATATGGTACTGTCTAAGCGATATGTCAATACTTGGTTGGGAATCCCTTTGCCTTAATCACTGCCTTGATGGCATTGAGGAAATCAGCTTGTGTGTGCGCGTTATGGAAGCCCAAATGTCCTTGATGCTTGCTGTCAGCTCTTCTTTGTTTTTGGGACTGGTGTCCATCATTTTCCTCTTGTGAACATCCCAGAGATTTTAAATGGGGCTTAGGTCTGGCAGCACAGTGATGGCATGGGCATTAAACCATGTTTTGGTGCTCCTGGCAGTATGGGCAGGGATCAGGTCCTGCTGGAAGATGAAATCTGCATCATGAAGTCCTCCAAAACATTCTGGTAGACTTTTGCAAATCATCACTGACTGAATATTTCACACTTCACTCAAGCAGCTTGGGTTCTGTTCCTCACCTGTCTTCCTCCAAACCTTTGGACATTGATTCTCGAATGAAAGACACACTTTACTTTCATTGGAAAAGAGGCATTGGACCACTGGCCAACAGTCCAGTCCTTCTTCTCCTTGGCCCAGTTGAGATGCTTCTTACGAACCCGACAGTTGTAGCCCATCTCCTGGATGCGTCTGAATGTGGTGGTGTTTGATGGTGATGGTGACTCTTGCCTCATTCCACTCCTTCTGGATCTCTGCCAGATCTCTGAGAAAATCCTGTTTGATAATCTGCTGAAGCCCACGGTCATCTCTTGTGCTGGTGCATTTTCTCCTGCCACATTTTGCCCTTCTACTACACTTTCCATTGATATGCGTGGACACGGCACTTTGTGAACAGCCAGCCTCCTGACCTATGAACTGGCCAGTTGTCAAGTCTGCAGTCTTCCCCATATTGAACTGAACTAAAGCAATTAAATGACATCTGGGGAAATCTGTGGAGATGCTTTGAGTTCAGTAAATGATTAGTGTGTAACTTTCAGTTTAAAACATTCATGGCCTGCATAATTTGGGCTGATTTCTTCACAGTATTCTAATTTTTTGAATTCCTGTTTTTGTGGATTTTATGAGCTGGGAGCCCAAATTATGTAAAAACAAACAAATAAAGACTTGAAATTGTTTAAAATGTAGGCTTTTAATCTATAATATATGAAAGTTTAATTTTTTGATTGAAATAATGGAAATTAATGAGCCATCACCATCACTGCCACCAAGAAGTGCTCAGAAGTGCCTCACTGCACAGAATACTGACAGGAAGATGATATCTTGATATCTTGATGATAGTGTATTCACAGTTGTTATATATAAGTACCATTACTACTACTACAATTTCCTCCTTTGCCTCATCCCACATTGTCTTCACAGCACCTGTATGTACATTTATTATTTTTCCAGTGGTACATATTTAGGTTGAATTTCAGAATAACAGGAAACACTGCCATCTGGTTCCAAGAACTGGAACTAAAACTGAACTGAGTCCATGTTGTTGGTGAAAATATACACGAGGGGTGCCTCGCAGGATTAGCTGATGTTTTTAGCGTTTTATAGCTTCCACAGATGTTTAATATTCTTCATTTTAATGTGCTGCCGAACTAATTGGTTGCTATCGGATTGTAAAGAGAAGATACACTAATTTAACAACAAGTGCATCAGAATGAAATCTCCTACCATAACTTTAAATTTAAATATCATATATACTTTTTATATCTGTATTTATTTATCAAAACATGTTTGATAAAATAAGTTGCAAGCTCCTGATTTGTCACAGGATTGGATCCTGGGAGGAGGGAACCCCTTTTTTTAAACTGCAGCTCAACATGCTTAGTAATGTGTGGTTGCTCTTTTTGTGTTTAACTTGTGGTGTGTTGTCTCGTTAGGCCTCGTTTCAGTCACATGTTTCACTCCAAGTTTTTGTGAAAAGTTGACAGCTCTGACTTTATTTTGAAAAATATATTCAAATATATGGATATGTATGCCAATAAAACATACAATGCATATTTTCTGACGTAATACACAAAAACAGTTTGTGCTGTCTAACAAAACTCAACATCCATTTTTTTTACTGACCGTCCCACTCTAAAAGAAGTACACTATATATAGTACAGTATGCAGTAAATATATAGTTTTTTACCTCTTTGAACCTTTGAAGTTTAACAATATAACAGCATATTATTTGGTATCATAATACCGATACAATACTGTCAGTTAAATCAGTAACTGACAGATGGGATGCTGAGGGTCATTCCTACATTTGGTGCCATTAGAGTCTCCATGACATAATATTTTGTGTAAACAAAAAAACAGGACAAATACTTAGTTATTCCCTTTACCACATTGCATAATGCAATGAAATCCATCCAGGATACATTCATTAAAAACGATTAGCCATTGCATCCAAATACTAAATTCAATACAACTCATTTCAGCTACAAATAGAAGTCATAAAAACATTACTAACAATGTATTATGTACATTGTATTTAAATGATTAATTTCAAACATATTGTGTCTCTGAATCTGGCCACACCCCTGACTCTTCCCTCAGTCACATGATTCTTACGGTACTGCTATAGACTGTATATAACTATAGACAAACTGCCCATGATGTCACCTATAGGTTAATGAGCCAACAGTCTCCATGTTGGCTCTGTCATAGTCCATCTATGGACTAAGCTCACAGTGTCAGTCAACAACCACCTGTCACTCAGAGCGAGCGGTTACACCCATAATTATGAAAAAGTACAAGTAAGTCATGTAAAAACTGTCATTATAAAAGGGAAACCAAAACCCTTTTTCGTACCAGGCATTTTAACATGGTCTATGGTCCACATAGGCTTTATTTATCAGCAAATCCGAGTACTGATTTAATAAACCATAAAATGTCCATGTTGTTAGGCTTATTTATAGCATGTTGGAAGTCTTTGTTCTTGATAACATGGTGGACATTTGGTGTGTGTTACATATGGATTATTTAGAACATAAGCTGGACCAATGTTTTTTTATATAGAAAGATATCAAGCTGAAATGGCACGGAACAGTGGGGATGACCCTGTTATGACATCCCTGTAAATGTACAGCTGAATCCTGACTGCAGTTTGCTGCAGTTGAGGAATTTGAAATGTTACTTAAAATGAGAGCCTGCGGTGAGGCTGCACTTTCTGCCTGACCTATTCTCTGCAGCTCATCCGTTAACATGATGGATGAGCCACACACACTGGAACTCTGCAGGGTTTATCTCCTGCACTCTTCATACACATTACCTCATGCGCTCTGGTTATACAACATCACACACTCACTGTACAGAGCCATGTGTCTATGACATATTTACAACATTATGAAATGTGTTCACATTAGGCTTCGCAGCATCCTAATGAAAACAGTATATTAGTGTAAATATTAACAGTAAAGTTATGTCACAGTGTAGTAGTACCCTCATCTTCTTACATTTCCATCACACTGAATACACAGTTAACACAAATGTCACTAATTCTCCCATACATACAACAACAGTATCCCTCATGCTACAGTCTTCTCCTTTCATTCCCTCAGTTTCTTCGTCATTCCCTCCCTTTTCTCCTTTCTCTTCCAGTCTTGACTCATCTCTGGCTGACTTATCATCCTCCCCAATGTTGACACCCATGTGGATCTGATCTGAGGAGGAGATTAAAAACAAGTTAGAAAAATACAATTTCTTCACCTTGGGGTAGAACTCCAGCAGATACCTGGATAGTAAATTTCTTGACAGTGAAATGTAACCTAGTAGCATAGGGATAACACTGATGATAAGTCCAAACATTATAGTGTGACCTCTCCTCTAGCTTATATAACTAGGATGTTAGCAGCTAATCCATTAACCCTGTAAGTTGTCACTGATAAGACCCACTCCATCCTATCCCCATCACCTGGCTTTTTAGCATGGCACTATTGAGAAGAGATGCTAGAAGATAACACTATAGAAGTGAGTTTTGCTCTATACCAGGATGTTTATTGAAGCCAAGGGAAGTCCAGTTTGCTCTGGTGGCCCAAGAAAATCATGGAGTTCCGGTTTCTGCCTGCGGGTTCAACTGGTCCCAGATCAGGCCTGTAAAGAAAAGAAGAAGGTTAATACTAAGAACTACTGTCAATAACCTCCAGGGCTGCAGTTCCTCTAATGGCCACTTGAGGTTGGCTCCACTCACCACAGAGCTCCATGTTAACAAGTCCAACTGTATAGCAGAAATAAACATGTTTTTGGCCCCCATTAAACACAGCTGTAGATTGGCTGGATGCAATTATATGAAATCTTTTAGTTTTTATTAAAATTATAATTCTAATTATTATTATAATAATTATAATTCTGACACTCTTCCATTTCATAGCAACTCAGCCTGGCTGGCCTGCATTTAGGATGGTGTTTTTTTTAATGAATTCTGGATAGCAGCCATATCTCACCAGGTCTTAGCATAAATCCATATGGGAATTCTCCCATTCCTGCAGGCATACCTCAGGCCTGACTCTCCAACCCCTCCTCTGTCAGTCTGGGTCAGTGCCAAGCACCAGTCAGGACAGAGGGAGAGAGTGAAGGGCCAGCAGTCCTCCACCTCCCATTAAATTCCTGCACTGTACAAGCTCTCAAATAAAGAAAAGCTACCGTTCATCCACACTCACCCCCACCCCCTCCTCTCACAGGCAAAAATGAAGCTAATAGCTGCTTTTATCTTCATCAGCCAAAAAGCTGTCACTCTCTGCTTTGAGCTCAGAGTCACTGAAGCTGTCACCACTTTTCCACCCCAAAAATGCCTTTCTTCCCCTCATGCTGGCTTTTATTCACTGAAGTCAAATAACTTGCATTCCACCTATTCTTTTTTTTAGTTTTCTTCAACAAATGAAAGGAAGGAGCACAGACTTTTTTGAATTAGAGCTATTTCAACCTAAAAGAATAAGGCATCACCACAAATACCAAAGCATTCATAATTATTTGACCAATCTAGGGGAAAGGTATCTTGAATCTTACTATTTACTACAAAACTGTTTAATTCTGAGATAAAATGTGTTTTTGGACAACCACTAACACAAAACTGACAGACAGGCCTGACAAAGTCACACCTAATGGGGTTTCTCAGCTAAACTCTAAAGGGCGCACCTGTAGAGTTGTGGGCAGGACATCTTCAGTGATGTGGAGGTTAGTCCAAGCCCACTCTGATTCCTCACCTTCGTCTTCCTTACAAGGTCTTTGACTCGGCCCCATGTGTAGTTGTCACTCAGCTGAACACAAACAGACACACACTAACATGTAATACAAAACGACTTTGCATAAATATTTCTATGAAACACTCATATGTGTGTGGAGAGTTGGTGTTTACTACTAGTAAAATACGGTATATACTGTAATCGCTTCATAAGACACACTACAGATAACATATAGTCATGCGTGTCGTATGTGTGTAGGCTTAATATTTTATGAGTTTCAGTGCCACAAAGTGAAGATTGCTTACTATCACAGACCATAAAGAAATATTTGAAGTGGTGTGTTATATTCCATCAATGTGTGTATGTTAGAGAATAAATAAAATAAGTAATCTAAAGCTATCTAAACTAAAGTCTGGGCACTCATCCAGTGGTTTGGACATCACTATAAAAGGCAGTGTTTGGCCTGACGTCGTGAAGAGATACTACTGAACGTGATTCTCGCAGTTGACCTATAAACACAACTCACCCTGCGCTGCGGGACAGACAGGCCTTCAGTGCTGTCCCTGAGGGAGCGGACCTCCCCCTCAGTGTAACTCCTTCGATACAGGCTTCTCCTCCACAGGCCGTCACTGCTCATGCCTGAAACGTAAATCACAATTCTGCTTTGGACTTCACATCATTTTTAGAGCTGCTGTGTGGTATTTGGCACCAGAATGTTAGCAGATTTTTCTTTGTCCTGGAAGTTGCGAAACAGGTGAATCAGACTAGTTGCAGTACACCCCCCAACAACCTGTGCACCCTCTCCCTGGGAGCACCTCAGAGGCTTGTTTCGGATCCAGTGACTCACTCTGACTCCCCACCTCACATGTGAAAAACACTCCTGCTTAATGCACCCTGTATTATTGGCTTGTGGGGTGAAGTGTTTGTTCATGTGCTGGAAGCCTTCGCTGCATGTTGTGAAGGGAGTGATGACTGTTATGACAAATGGAGCTGGAAATCTGCACGGGCCTGTTTTCATGCCTCTGTTCATCCCACTCCCACATCCATCCAAACACACCTCCCCTTATCACACGAGCCCACAGTTTCTACTGTCCATGGCACCCTGTTAGATAAGGAACCAAAGGGGCTACAGCTGTGACATGATTTTGTGTTTAAGTACATGAAAGTCTGTAAACACCAACTTGGATTTTTTTCTGCGTGAACCATCAACATGGTTAACGAAAACTAACCCAGTGTGTTACCCTCAAATTCCATAGTACATCAACCTCAACCTCTTCTCCAGATCCAGTTTCCTGTCCATCAGAGGAAAAACCAAGACATTCCATAGTCCACGGGACATTATATGGGACATTATGAGCAGAATGCCAGGAATTTTATCCTCTCAAGTCATAATTTCATCTTCCCTGTGGGACCACCACCAACACCCCTCAGACAATGTGAGCCACTCCAAAAACACAACAGTAATGATAACATTTTGGGGGGATGACTGTGTTTCCAAATGACTAACATCACCTGAAGCTTGTATCTGATGACAAGGCAAACAAAGCATAATAAACACATGCGGTTGCCTCTGGGTCAGGTTGTGAAATTTAACTCCTGCTAAAGCTTTTTAATAACACAGCTGTGTTTGGTCTGACACTATCCTGCAATGGAACGTGTCAGACAAACACTAAAATTAAAACATTACTATGTGGTTGACACGCTGCACTGGAGCGGGTTATTAAGTACTGATCCAACTACTAATTAAATGCTAAAGGTTAATTAGGGGTGGTTTCACTAACCCTCAGGGCATATAAACTTGCAGCAGACAGTACTCTACTCTGTGAGTGTGGTGGTGGACCAGGCGACTAAGATGTGAATATTATTTACTATATGTAGAAACCAGGGGTTGTATTCTAAGATTCTAAGAATCCCCTCAGAGAGCACTTATTTTAGTAAAGACTCCTAGCTTAAAAGTAACTTAAGAACATTCTTGGGGCATCTCTGAGGAAGGAGCAGACTGAAAGTTTGATCTTAGTGAGGAGGCATGGTTGACCCTGTTGCTAAGTGTGATGTATTATTTAGGGAGATGTGATTGGTTGACAGGAAAAAACATGAGAACACATTCCTAATAATATAAACAGCATAGACTGAACAGTGACAAGAAGACTTGTAGTCCAAAATGATGATGGGATCATCAACACAAAGGGCTTGGATGTAATTCAACCTACCGGATATGATATTAACATGGGACTACATGCTCAGCTGTCATCAACTTTCTGTGATTGCTGTCTGTTAAATAGAGGGGCTGGTTGAAAAGCGATGGTCTTCAATCTAAGATGAGGTCAACCACAAACATTATGTGGGCTCCATCTAATCTGTAGTGTTTTAATAGCTCACTGTCATTCATAGTTTGAAGAACGTCCTCTCTGGAGGACAGAGAGGAGAGGATCTCTTAAGCCTCTTAAAAAGTCCTCATCTCTACTCTTAACAGTTTTTCACCTTAAGACCTCTCTTAAGGGCTAAGATGTTTTGTGAATTTTGTGAGTCTTAATTATAAGGGGAAATTCACAACATCA
The DNA here is from genome assembly GCF_900634625.1 of Parambassis ranga. Lineage (NCBI taxonomy): Eukaryota > Metazoa > Chordata > Actinopteri > Ambassidae > Parambassis > Parambassis ranga. The sequence continues at coordinate 3,610,618 of NC_041035.1, forward strand.
TAGTTCGGAGAATTTTCTTTTATCACCATTTCACCACTAAGGGAAACTCTTAAAATCTTTGTGAATACAGCCCCAGTGGATTCACGATACATAATGTACTCACACCTGCCTATTTTAACCAAGCAGCAACATCCAGAGCCCCAACATTGAATTTCCATTAACTGCAATCCCCTGAGTAGCCTGAGGGTTGCTTCACAAGCAAATCAATCCTGTTAGACTGTACATAAACATGTTTATCGCTCTCTTTTTCTCTTCATCTCTGTAGCTGTAATAATAAAGGAATAATCAGTGTCACAGTTCTAATTTATAATATTTCAATTGCCTAGTGGCCTTTGACAAAACCTGGAGCTAAGGTGCATGCCATTATCCACAATGCAAATAACATAAATAATAATTATCATTACTTCTCCTGGTTGACATGAGTGGGTTCCGAACGACCTCCGGGATGGTGGACAGGTCAGAGGGGCTTCCAATGGGAGATGTATATTCACTTCTAGAGTGTCTTTTCTGGACATCCTGGAAGGCTAAGCTTGCTGCTCCACAGCTGCAGTGCTGCTGGAAGAAATCCTGAAAAAGAGACAAACGTTCCCTAATATTTCTTTTGTTTCTGCTATTTAACACTGTGTTAGTGTATCAGCATTACAAATATGGCAGATGAACATGTGATATATTGGTTTGGTGTGTGTTTATCAGTTTTTTATAGTAAAAAAATTGTACATGACTAAGTCTTCTCCAAGCATGTGTCCGAAGTTCATGACCTTTCAGCTTGGAAGGAGTATGACATCACTTCCAGGTAAAAATCCCATAATACAGCAAACTACGCACATCACATGGAAGAGATTAAAACCACAGGATGAGATGTGTTATTTCCTGCTCTATTGTATGGAACAGTGTCATTTCCTAATTTTTTCCTAGTAATCTCTTTCCCTGCCCTGGAGTTACCTTCAGCCTAACACAGAGGCGAGGTTCAGATGGGCCCCTAGAACAACACATCTGATCCATGTGCACATAAGCGTTCCCCCCTGTTATCGACACCAAGGATCCCAGCTCCTCAAGCCCTATTACATAACCACTACTTATTTAGACTCACAGAGACTAACGAGGGGAGATGGTGCAGTCATGCTTCATCAGTTAGGTCTGAATAAAATAAGCCTGGAGATGACAGCACAGGCTGAGATCTGTGATAAAGAGCAAAGTTTTTAAGGGCTGAGTCAAAACACCAGAGAGCTCCCAGAATCTAAGCACAAGGAAACATGTGTGCTGAGACATTATCAGCCAAAGAGCAGGCAATAACACAATAACATAAACCAGTAGAATATAGTGTAAAATAAAGATTATGCAGTTCCCATCAAATGGATTGTATAAGTTTACCTTCATGTCCACATGTGTGTATAGAATTCTATTATGCAACCAGAAGGGTTTAGTGGGGAGGACTGTCAGGCTGTATTAAATCTTGCTGCATTTCCTTATAATGCTTTTTGACCACCCTATCTGTATAGTGAGCCCTTATACAGAAGGTTATCACATATCTTTGGGGTTTCAACAGAGACACCCCTCCATGAGCTGGTGACCTTTAACACAACAGCAAGGGAACAAGCTGTTAAAGATATTACACAGACAGTGGAAGGAGGAAAAACAGAATGGGGCTCCCTTTGCTTCCTTTTCTAAATAACAGAACAAGAACTCTGTGAAACGCAGAAGCACACAGTGTGCTGAGGAACTCTGCTCTTCTAGTTGTTATGTACAATCATTTTAATGATTTAGCATGATGCAAATCTGTGCAAAGGACAACACAGATTTAGGATGCTTTGTGACTAACAATACATTATGTTGTGCTATGTTTGGGTTCTCTTCAGTATTTAGTGCCACTGTTTATTACAGCAAAAGTGTAACATGTAGAGCAAAATGGATTGTATGCTTTAGCAAATTACTGTTGTGATATGGTCACTTCTGGCTCTATAGACAAACAACATCCCCCAAAGAGCATCCATACAACCTACATAGACCCTTTTCCAAAGCGGTCCTTATTGAACTTGTTAAAAGACATCAGAAGCTTATATATATTAATGTAGCTGCTCAAGAAAGGAGACCAAGAAAGTGCTTTATGCCATGTTGAACGCCTCAGAGAGACCTATAGTAACTTTTTAAGTCTAAATGATCAGGTGGTGTTACAAAAGTGTCAGTGTTTGCTTAGCAGCTTGAGGATAAAATACCTCTTTCGTCTTAGTCTTCCTGCTGTCCTTCTGCAGACAGCAGATTTGCCTCTGCAGCTGTAGGTTGAGCTCCTGCAGCTGGCCAATCTTCTCAATGAGCTGGCAGATGTGCTCCAGGTAACCCAGGCCTGATCCCAGAGGGTTGGAGCTGGCTTGTTGTGCCTGAACAAACAGAAGGTGTGCAGGTTAATCAGTGTGTTTTGGCATGGAAAGTAGTTATTATCGTTCTGTTTTGTCAAGAAGTTCAATTTGTCAGTTCAATTCAATTTTATTTGTATAGCATATGTTACAATCAAAACAGTCTCAAGGTGCTTTACAGAAACCCAGACCCTGACCCCTGAGCAAGCACTTAAGAGCAGACAGTGAGCATTTGAATCCCACAACATAAATTTAAAAAAAATGTCAATATGCATCAGCTTTGTTGTGAAAATACACTGACGTAAAGGAAATTCAGCTGGCAGCGTGGGACAGGAAGACTCAGTGCAGCACGTCAAATGAAAGACACTAGCTTTTGTTTCCAACCCATGTAGGATGTTGGTGACCATCAAAGGGCAGAGTAGAACAACAGTGGTGCTGACCTTTAGACATCTGACCACACTTAGATGCACTACAGAAGCACTCTTTGAATAAGCTAATTATCTCTATGGTAATGAAATATGAATTACGAACATTATGTAAATAAGAAACAAAATGATCGAGGAGTACTTCAGCTGCCCCCCTATACTTTTAATGGGTGCCTGAGTACACCACGTGAGCTGCACTTGTAAAAGCATTCACTAATATTGGTTTATATCATAACGTATAATAAACATGAAAATTATTTCAATATCATTTAGACTAAAAAAAAGAAACTGTTAGATTTTAACATGCCACACTAAAAAGCCTCGCATGTTGCTGAAGTTAAAGACATACACACACACAAAAAAACGGAAATTTTAGGCAAATATTTATCCAATTATCAACATTCCTAAAAGTGTCCTAACAAAAGCAGGATGTGAGCTGTGGCTGGGGTCTTTCCTCCCTCTTTCCCATTCTGATGCTGAAACTCCTGGAGCTGTGATGCAAAGCAAACAATCAGAATGGAGTACTGACATCACTCACTTCCTCTAATGGACAAACACTCAGTGGATCACGCAGACTCCTGACCGTGAACCTGTTCCCACATGGCACTTATTTATTATATACTTGAGTTTTCCTTCACTGTGTCATGGCCTCACACTATGTGAACTGGAGCAGACTGACTGAGTCTGCTTTTACAGCTAACTGAGGAAATGTGTCTTAAACTTTGAGCTTTTAGCATTTTTTTAGCTTGCCGTTTTGGTTTTTAAGGCCTGGAAGTTTACTTTCCAGGTTTGTTCTTAACAGGTTTTATATTCCATTCAGACAGCTGTTTTTAAAGGATAGACAAACTATAAACGAGTTTCTTAGCGGTAACACTAGACACTCAGTGAAAAATGCACTGGAGAACATATGAAGGATTTAACAGCCACATAATCTGATATGTTTTTGGTAGTTGATGTAAACTTAAAACAGAGCCAAAAAAGAGTGAATGTTGGATGTGTGTGAAAGGTGACACCAATGGTTATCGATGATGTTAATAATAATAACTAAGAACTTGTTGTAATGTTAAATTACCAGATTAAGTGTCCAAGTAATCTTACTGTGACAAATTAAATCCATTGTTAAATATATTTATATTTTTCAGTAGGGTTGCCCAAAATTACATTTTTTAAAGACACTACAGACATAACACAAAATAAGAACACAAACTTGTTACCCTGCCATGTGGGCAATGAATGTGTTTGCATTTCTGCACCAAGATATGCTGTTCTAGCCATCCAGTGTGAATGTACCCATGTGACGTTTCTCTCTTCTTAACCAAAGAGACTGGAGGGGAAACACAGTTTTCCAAATTACACTGGAGCCCTGAGTTGTAAACATTTTATCACTCGGGCCCCTCCCCACTCAGGGTCCTTTTTTTTCAACTACCAAACACATTGTCTGATATCCTATTTTATCAAAGGTTTCTCCCTGTGATGTTTAAGCCCGATTAGAGTGTCATAAACAATTCACATCTACAGGAGTGACTGCCAGCTCAGCATAATGAACTCTGATGATTTAGGTGTAATTTAAAGTGGACACTGAATATCACCACTGCAGATGTTTAGATCTGACGAAACAAGGTGTTAACAGAATAAATCAAACACGTTGATCAAAGCATTTATATCACATCTACTGTAACACATGTCATTTGTTGGCTCTCTACAGATGACCCTCTTTCCAGCTTCTGTACTATCAGATCTGTTATAATGTATTGGAGGCTAATTAAGATAAGGAAGGGTATTCCTTCCAGGATATGACCTCCACTTCCTCAGGGGTATTCAGTGATAGGGGGGTGGGGTGTGTGTGTAATCTGTGGCAGTCACATTATCAGGGTTGGCCTCTGATCATATCCAAAGCCCCACAGAGACCACTCAGCGACCCACAGCCAGGAAAGAGAGAGATTTAATGACTCAGACTGACTTTTGATCATTTGAAAGTGGATAAACGCACGCGAGCAAACACTACACGTACATCACACATACTATGGGTGACGTAAATGACAGCAGTCTTTTATGTTGGTTTGGACTTTTTCTGCTTCATGTCTTAAAGTAGAAGAAGAAGATTATTTCGTATTTTCTTCTTTCACGTTCCAAATAAAAGCAAGATAAGAAACTAACATCACCATGGAAATGGAGGTCTCCTCTCGTCCTCACTGCTGGATGTTTCCATTATACTCTCCTAAACATGACAGTGTTGGAAAGGAATGAAACACCAGATGTGTGTGTTTGTGTGTGTGTGTGTTTGTGGAGCATCCAGATAGGGAGGAAGGTACCAGCAGATCACGTACACAGCTTCTCTGGGCCAGACGCACCAGGCTTTTCAACACACACAGATAGTGTTTCTGCCTCACTTCCCAGCAGTATATCTTTCAAAGCGCTCAGACAGGAACTGGAAGAAACCATGTGCTGAGATGTTTTTGTTCAGTGTTGGTTTTGGCATCTGACTTTGGGTTTTTGATGAAAATGACACACTGAAGTTATTTTATTATTGTGTGGATGGAATAATCAGCAACAAACACTTAAGCTGATTTGTTATTTTTTCCCTTTTCTCATTTTGTCTATTACATGCACGAATGTGTGGAGATTTTACACTAATTTAAGATTAATTATGTGTCACGTTGTTTTGATTTAGTCCTCCACTTCAGACAATGGAACCCAAAACAAAGTATTTGTCACACCATGCGTGCTTTGAAAAAGGAAACCAAGTGTGAGATCAGACAGATAAACAATTGCATATGATGACAGTTACTGTCTGATGGTAGAAATATGAGTTATGCACTCAATAATGCCTCCAACTTCTAACCCTTTAGACTTGCAGAGATAAGAATACACAAAGGAGAAACTGCATGTGGATAAACACAGATAAAAAGACAGATCCAATATCCCTTTGCTGAGAGCCACAGGGTCCCACTTTGCAGGGAAAGGAATTACATGATTAGCTTTGGCGACAAGTGATGATGATGATGGTGGCGGTAGGTCGGTACCTCTAGATCCTGCCTGTCAGTAATGTACCCCTAAAGTCTGTCATGCTGGGGCCCCTTTTGCCACACGCCACCTCACAGGGGCCCCAGAGGACTATCAAAGGGCCTTTATCTGGGTAAATATGTGAGTAATTTGAGATATCTGACACCTATGCGATATGTCCAGGTAGGCCGCCAAGCTCTGGGCTTGGAAAACTGGGAGGGTCCAGATGACAGAGGGGCCGGTGGTCAACAGCAGTATCACCAGAAAAATCTGCAGTCCCTCAGCACAGATGAACAAGTGTTGCATGACATGCAGGTTTATGAAAACCCTGCTGCACACTGTAATGCACACCCACCCTACCCTACTGCCTCAGTCCCGAGTACTCGCATGTTTTGGTTTGACTGATGTGCCAGAAATGATAAAGCCTTGTCTCCAGAAAGGCATTTGTGCTTTCCAGTGTTTTATAGGGACTGGTTTGAAGGATATGGCACAGCTTTACAACTTTAAAAGTCAGAGCTGCTTTATGATTTGTAAAAAATATTGTCGGTTCTTTTGCAAACTGTTCCTCCACAATGATTGGCATCACTGTAAGCAATTGTTTGCACTTCGGAAATGTGTCTTTCAACTGACCGATCAGAATCAAGTACAATCCACGTAACAATTATTTTATATCATTGTAATGTTTATGGATTGGACAGAATCCTCATCCCTGACCAGAAACACATCAAGGCTTGTTATTGTTTTATAACAGACAGAAGCTACATGGGTGCAAGAGAATGTGACTACTAAAGCAATAGTGTGCTGTGAACCAGCCATGATAGAGATTTGTATACAGAACACTAACATGGTTAAATTCATCAAAGATCCAGATCTGTTTACAACACCCTGCTGTGGGTATATTCACTATAATAGCCAGTTAACTGCACATTTTCTCCTTTTTAATAGCACCTACACAAATTAATAATTTCTAAGCAGCAACCTCTAGGGCTGAGACCTGAAGCCTGTGTGAAAGTATTAAAATTGCAGTTCACCCCACATCCTCTAGGGGCTGGCTCCAAAAGAGAGTCAGCTTCCATAGATTCCCATGTTAAAATGACCATTTTTACAGCAGCAATGGATGTTAATGGATATTTATGGTTTATGAATGGTTTATGAATCAGAAGGGACCTCCCCAGGTATCAGAACCATGTCTGTTGCAATGTTCTGTTGTCAGTGTATAACAGGCCAGTGCCATGGAAGGCACAGAATGTCACAACTGACCGATCAGAATCATTGTAGAGAATTTACAAAGGATAAGTTATGTTACACACATTATACACACACTATTGACTAAAAATAACATTTTAGTGGTAAATTAGGATCACACACAGACCCTAAAGCTTTTTTGTTGATCACCTACACGGTTTATCTGTTGAGTCTAAAACAACAGAAGGCATTCACATGGACTGCTTCAGGCTGTATCAGTTTCTAACTCTAATCGCTGCTGGCAATGAAAGACAGTCTTGAAGCCTGACTGGGATGTTTTCAGGAACATCAAACAGGTGATTATGACTATGCAGCTTCCACAGCTGTCAGGTGCTCTCCGTGTGGAGCCCTGCACGTTCTCTCATTTTGTGATGTGAACATAATAATAAGCATCACTGTAACATGAATGGAACAGCAGGCCATTATGAATGACCACAGGATAGATCAAAGCACAGATATGAAGCTGTACTACAGTGTGTAAAAGAAAACACACACTGTCCTGCAGGTGGAGCTGGAGAATGTGGCTGCAGATAAGGACATCTGGGCTTCTTTACTTAGCCTGTTCAGCACTGATGATGAATGGTTGTTCACACATGCTGTTTGCCTTACCTCACTTAGACTGCAGCATTCATCCATGTACTCCTTCAGGCTGTCAATGGTGGCACTCCTCCTTAAAGGCTTTGTCTCAAAGTCATCACATGCTCCTGTTAAAGGCTGCTGCCTGGTGTCCTCTGAGGACGTCCTTTCAGTCACAGCTGTGGTCTCCTCGTGCTGTTCAGATTTCTCAGTGTCTCTTTCAGGGCTGGTTTCTGAAGCCCTGCACTGGTCCGTGTCCTCACCTATGTGCAGTTCTACAGTCACAGATGAAGAGCTAAGGTCCTCTGAGGGTAGGGAACCATTATCCACTGTAGCGCTATCCACCTCCTGCTTAATCTCAGAGCTGTGTTCATCAGGGAGAGTGTTGGGGTCAGAGTTCAGGTTACAAGAGTCACAGGAGGACTCCCGGCTGTGGACCACAAAGCTCTGCTCAGAGCCTGTCGGCGTGGATGGAGAATTAGCCCCACTGGGTAGCTCCACTCCAGAGTCCTCCGACTCAAACTTGTACAGCCTTGGGAGGTCAGACTCGGAAAAAATAGCAGACAGGTAGTCCGAGCCCGTCTCCAACCAAGGCTGTCTGGACTTGTCATCCGGGTCGGAATTCACCTTAGAGGCATTAGTGGGAGAGACGGCCTGGTCAGAAACTGATGGTGTGGAGATGGTAGACAAAGAGTCATCGGCAACAAGGAGCTTCTCGGGAATGTTGCTGAAGAACTTCATTTTGGTCAAGACGACCTCTGTGTCCAGCACCGCATCCCTGCCTGCTTTCCCTGTTAAACACAGGATAGATGCAGTTAGTCCAGCAGCCCTGTTTCAACAAGTCCATCTGTAGTTACTGTATCTGATACTCTAAATTTCTAAAACTAATATGATCACATCAACAAAATAAACTCTTCTTATCTCTGACCCAAAGCTTTGCACCTGCCTCCCTCTTTTCCCCACAGCCACGACCTGACATTTTATGGCCACTAAAGAAACCTTTTGTGCATTGACACCGATGTATTTTCTGCCACATACCTGAATTTCTCGAACTCTTTTTTTTTCACAGTTTCTGATAATGCTCAAAGGCCATGAGGGACCTTGAAATATCTGAGTCTAAGCCAAACTTAAGTGTTGCTCAGCAATGCCAGTGTGGATTTTCTCAATTTAAGGATTTTCAACAACAAGATTATATAACACCTGGCTGACAGTCAACATAACAGCTTTTTAAGAACAAAATGTAAGACTGAAAGTCTGGGTTCAGTTTTATAACCATGAATGACACACACACACACACACTCCATTGACATTGATATGAATGGATTCTTGAGTGAAACCCAACCATTGCTGTTTATATAATCCTGCATTCTTTACCTGGAATACCACTGGACTCTATTTGTCAGTGTCCCCTTCCTGACTGTCCAGCTTTGATCTGAAGCTCCACTTAGGACCATTAAAGGGAGCAGTCATATGTGTCTTCTCCTCTTTCTCACTGTGGGCAATTCTAATATGTCTCGCTGTCAGTCAAATTGCATTTTTTCCCCTTTCCCAAACACCTTTGATATTCAAGACAGAAAAAAAGGCTCTTTCCACAGCATTCCTGATGAACACTGTAACAACACTAAAAGATAGAACTACAGGAAACATGATTAAAAATCAGCTAATTAGACAAATACAAATGTACAGTACATAATTGCTGACATCCATGCATATACATGTGTAGACTAAAACTAGCTTGCTTTCTCATTTGGAACAATACTGATGCATATGACTTTTTCTTAATGGCGAATGAGGTAGGAAGAGAAGTAACAGAGAACATAGGTGATATGAATAAGTCACAAACTGCAGTTCAGCGAGTTGCCACTGGGGGCTGGCTTTTGGAGCCTAGCCATATTTGAGATGAAAATAACACAGTAATCTTTGGATTATAGTCTTAGAAATTAGACCTTTGTTATATTTTTATTGTACTACATGTAGTCATGTCATATGATGCTATGTGGTTAACCCTCATTATAATTATTGTAATTACCACATTATGATGGCAGGGATTTTTATACATTGTATGACAAAATGTGTAATTACATAAAAACAATTCATGGTACAAACTATTTTACACTGCCATAGGGCTTGTTTTGTTTGAAAGATAGACCTGCAGCTAAAGCAGCATTTTGGATTAGCATAATATCAGATTGCAAGATCACACCTCAACAATAGTAGAGGCTGGGTGACTGCAGACAAGGCAGAATGGGAGCTCCTGCCAAGGCAAATATAAGATTAAAAGCTCTTTGAAGTGGTAAAACCAACGCTTTTATCCTCTTTGAGGGGATCTTTGGAGGAGGGAGTCCTTGCAGGACAATTGTCAGTACAGTATGCTGAAGGATAGTCTGAACTAAAGTCTTTGGTTCATTGATAGTGAAATGTAGTGTGTGTATGGTGGCAATGTCTTCCATCTGTGTGCTGAGATTGGTAGAAACAGGATGTTAAATGATTAGAGGGCTTTCAGCTCTGATTGTTGCAACTGTAAGTTGGACTGAAACAACAGTGATATTTCCAAATATGCACACTACAACCCCCCCCCCCCAACACACACACACAGAAAGTATTATGTATATGTATATATATATATATATATATATGTGTATATGTATTATATTATGTAAGTCCTACAACAAAACACACAGACACAGAAACTGACTGCAGGTCTGCTCAAACACTGATAGCAGTGTGTTTGGTTGTGCTATATCAGCTCTTCCCATGTTAAACAAGCTCTATGTTTTCCCATCTTTGCTCAGCCATTTTACAAACCAAAGGAAACACTGCCTGTGTTCACACAGTGCTTAGTTTGGATGGATTAGAAGAATCTGGCTGTCCACTCAGATGGCATAACAGCATAACCACAACATCTGAAAAATATATGATGCAAAGACCTCTAGTGGTTGCTAGTGAGCAGTTTGGTTTAATATGCCTTCAAAATGTGCACTTAATAACTGCAATTAATAAGATTTTCCCACATATGTTTTACACACTCCTTTTGTGGCACTAGGTTTTTCTGTGTGGGCTTGAGAAGTCACTTCCTGTTTTGCAGAATGCTGGTGGAAACTGCAGAATTCATGCAGCTATTTCCACTGTGTTCCACTGTGACTTCAACAACTGAGGCTTATTGTTTTTCCAGTGACCTCACTGGTCACAGTGAGAGAAACGCTCATTGTGTGTTTATGTCTACTGCAGCATGAATTACTGTTTACTGCAAGCCCTCAGAAGGAGTGTGGTGTACAAACAATACTTATGGAATACAAAACACTTGTAGCAGACAGAGAAACAACTAAAATTGACATAGAAATAGTTGGATATTACATGAATGAACTGAATCTGAACTTACTGTCCTACAAAGACCAAATGTGTAAACAAACCAAAACAAAAAACATTACTATTATACCACAAGAGAGAACCAAAGATGGCTCATCTCACAAGTTTCAGTATCATGTATCAGGCAACCATGACAGGCCTATATCTTCCTAAGAGGAGATAAAAAGTCTTAACAACCATGTTCAGCGTCTCCAGCAGCAGCTCCTGATAAACTCTAAACTGTCTGTAATCAAGACAGTGTCAAATCAGAGGTGTAATTAGTGGAATTGTCAGGACAACTGCTGTGGTTCACACGCAACCTGAAGATAGCAGAATACAGCAACTGCATGAAGGCATGGACAGTACATGAATAGCTTTACTCAGGAATGTATAGTATTTGGTACATAATTGGCCTCCCTGACTTAAAACTAACAAATTATAGAGAATGCTTTCGAAGAATTGTGTGAAGAAGCTTTCACACCAAAAGGAGACATAAGTTGGATCATAATTCATCACAGAATCTGTAAAAACAGGCAGAATTATTTGACTTTCCAATGGTATATAAAGCACCAAATGTCTGCACTAACAAGACTCTGAAGAAAATAAAACTAACGATGTGACATGACAAACACTCAGAAATGGCTTGCAGGTGTGAGAGCTCAGACAGAACGAACTGGTAAAATCTTTTATCAGCTCCGCAGGCTTCATACAGCCTCAACAAACACTTTGTAAAGTGTATGAGAAGCAGTGTATAAAACCCACATAGCAATAACTGCTGCAGTTTATTGCTATGAACACACGGCAATAAAACAAGCAACTTCAACTTCATCTCACATAGGGGCCCCTACCTCCAAAGGGCCTCATCCTCAGGTCACCCAAGAATGAGGCCCCCCATAGTCAGAGGACCCTGGGCAGTGATCCACCTGTACCTCTGCTAGCAGAATAGCAGACTTTCTGACTTCAAGGCATGAATACAAGTCATTAAAACTGCTGCTTCACTGCAGGCTCCTGGCTGTTGTAAAGCTGCTAGTTGAACATGTACTAACAGGTAACTAAACTGTCAAATAACTTTCCACAATTTTTATAGTTGCTTTGGGTGTTTTCTGTTAAACCACTCTACCTGACCCAGTTTTTATCCAATGGGACGTTTTATTGCTTTTTATTGGGGTCATTGTTAGAAAGTAGAAGGAATTCAGATCAAACAATGGGTAAGTAGTAAGCATGGTGGAATCTCAGCAATGCGTACATATTACTGTACCTTTCCAGAATATATCTTTAAAGCATGTGCTGGAACCCAATAGCGGATAGAGAATGTAGGTCAATAGTTATCTCAGGTCTCAGTCCCATGTGTGGAAGTTTTGTTTTCACCTTCTTTCTTTCTTTTTTTTTTGCAATACATCTCACATCTTAACCCTCTAAACCCTGCACTATTTTGTTAATTTCCACCTGACAAAATACCCCTAAATCTCCTCAGTAACAGCTGCAACACTATAAGCCAAACTGAACTCCCTAAGACTCTATGAAATGCAATAAATCACACCAGGAAAACTCACACACTCACGCAAAAATAATATTTCCACCTTATCAAAACTCTAAATTAGAAGGTGAATAATGGCCTGACAAGAATGAGTCAGTTCAAAGTGATTTGTTGAACTTGCTAAGCATCATCTCTTTTAATCATAATAGTACCGCATGTTTCCACACACCTTTAAAAGACAAATTGATTCATGAGTAAGAATTTAATTAAATGACCCATTGCACCTGCTAATGCTCTAAGACCTAACAACAATAACAACAGTCAGATATTATAATTAGGGAAAAAACAGAGGCCTGTCTGGTTGCTTAATAGTGCCACAGGAAGACAAGTGATTAAAACAAGTGGCTAAATCAAACTGCCAGCCACCTAAGCCTAGCTTATTGCTGAGAAACAATGTCTGCCAGCTAGCTGCAACATTGCTTAAATCTGTCACCTAATAATACGCAAACAACAAGCTACACACCTCAGTCCAGTATTTACTCAGACTGTAAGTGGTGGCATGAGCTAGAACTAAACTCTAGCTGTGAAATTTCATTATAATGTTAAACGTAATTGCATTGCTACTCAGGTAAACATTTTAAAGAAGTATATACATTTTGGTTTCTCTGTCACAGTACTATATCCAACACATACATAGTACACAGCAAGAGTAGAATAAATTTAAAAAAAACTATATTATCCTGAAAATTTTTGTTTTTTACATGCTGCACCTTACTTCCTATTTATTCCCACTGATCCAGTGCATGTCTGATCCTGTGAATCACCAGCAGACAATAACAAGGAGAGCAGGTTGACTTTAATTACACGCTGAAGTCATCCGGGCCAACTCAGCTGTGTAATCTCACTTCTTGCTATTGTGATACAATCTCTGTCTGTCCCTACAATCCTTTCCACACAATCACCGTCGACTGGACAGGTGTTGCCCTGATCCAGCTGTCCTCATCCCGCCTAAAAACACACACATATTCTATCCTGTAATTGTCTGGATGGATTGACTCAGCCTGTTTCCAGTCTTGATGCTTGACTAAAGCCCAAAACATATAATTACAGGCAGTCCGCCTGCCCAGCCCCCCCACCCACACCAAATCATCCTAAAACCTCTGTATTTGTTTAAAAATGTCCTTCAGCCATTTCCCATCATCTTCATTTCACATTCCAGGGGAGTTCTAGTGTTGTCATTCAAGTGAGTCCACAACAAAGGCAGGGTTTTCAAGACTGAAGGTGTTAAGAGTAAATGGATTGCCCCGCTGGCCTCTTCTGATGCTTTGGGCTTGGACGTGAGAACAAAGCACCTAAGCTGCCCAGAAGGCAAATGGGGAAATACATCCCCCGTCCAGGAGTTTAACAGGCCAGCTGGGGTTGGGATATCGAAAAACACATCACTCACACTACCTACAACAATGTGAGTCGTAAATAAATACAGTACATGGGGAACACCGCCAGTTAGTACAGGCATACAGGTGTTTTATCCCCTGTTTTAAGAAGAATGTGTGTAATAAAAAAGGATGGCATCTCTGATTGTTCAGCATCTATTTTGAACTGTAGTGCTAAAAATGTGAAGAATTCTGTGAGCATGACCTTATTTTATGTTTCTGAAAGCCATCTCCAAACAGCTGACCTCCCTGAGGTGACCCTCCCTGTCTCTACCTTTACAGATATCTAAAATCTCCATCTTTTCAAAGTCTGCTTATAGACAACTCAGCTTCTGCAACAGGTGTGTGCTGTCTAGCAGCCTCCTGATGCAGAAGACGGGCTGTCTAAGATGTCTGAAGCTTTTTAAAGGCAGCACATGCAGGCATGTGTGAGCCCTCCAGGCTAAACTGTTTGCTCAGTTGGCTTCAAAAATCCTGAGCACAGGACCCCTTAAACAGGCTGTGACATGCCAGCTATTTTTACAGCCCAGGTGGGCTGTGGGTATGCCAGTGCCCTGGTATAAATAAAACAAATATAAAATATATATTTAGGTATTAGCTGTGCTAGTATCAGTATCAGTATCTATCAAAACACACACACAAAAAAGAACAAATCTCTAAGTCTTCTTATGAGACCATAAGTGGCCAAATCCACTTCTGGCTGGTTCTAGAAGTGGGTTAATCCCAATAGTGCTCCATTGTACCAAAATAAATTTCATCTCTATTGATTATCTCCCTTATTCCTGACAACTGTACAATTTTTAAAAACATTACAACCTAAAAGTTCTATAACTAAGAGCAGGTGGGTGAGGTCTCAGATCATGTGACTGTCCACTCTCCTCAGTTACACACATGCTGCAGCCATTCGCTGAAGGTTCCTCCATCTTTGTTTACAGTCTCTGGGTTACCTTTCTGACATCTGTCTATATCTTCGTCACACATAACATATGGATTACTTCACTCACCTCAGCTATTGAAAATTCCTGATGTCTGACTCATGTCTGACAGCCCCTCTCCACATTCTGATTCCACTGACTGCATGTTTTCATCAACTGATTTCATTGAAACTGTTCTGGCTGATTTTCCAGTTTTCTTCAGTCACATGAAACATCAAATTTCAGTGGGTGATGTTATGTTACCATTTGGAGAAAGGCAGTGTTATTTCATGCAGGTCCAACGTCCCCAGACACATAAACAGCGATTGAACGATAAGAGGAACACAGAAGAAAAGCTGTTCACTGCTGCACTGTACACAATGTAAGTGTTATCTTTACAATGGCCCTCTTCTTCCTATTCTGCCTAACGTGGAAAACAATGTGAATGCTCTCAGACCCAGCGGTGAGCACAGACAATGATCAGATTTATCATCCCTCCCACAGTAATGCAAGGATTTACTGCTACAGGTGTGGAGGCTCGTACTGTAAACGAGACTGTGATATCTGAGCGAGGCCTGAACGTGGAATGCAGAGCAACCTGATGCCAGGATTAGAAAGAGAAGAGGGATGAGAATGAGAGCGCTCAGTGTGCTGCTGCAAAGTTTGACATCGCAATGTACTACACACCTACACTAATCCATGATTTGATATTAATGATTGAGTATCAACGGCTAATGCTGCTTTTAGCTTATATTAGCCTCTTTTAGCTTATTGTTTTGACAACTGCTCTTGCTGGTGACCATTATGGAGCACTTAGCACCACTGATGGAGTGACAAGTGTCTGTGGCATTAGAGATCAATTACTAACCATACGTCATTATTGAGGAAAAACAAAAAAAAGCATCACACTTCCCGCACACGGTGTTAAATCTTATTAACTCCCATTAACAGGGGGCTCAAATCACATACTGGCACAGTACACATAAATGTCACAAATTTGATGTTTACTTTTTAAGGGTCTTTAGATGACACTTGCTAACTGTAACGTTCGTCTGGCTTATTCTAATGGACTACCATTTAAAGACCCATTCCCTGTAAGCCTAAGCATTGGGCATGTGTTGACCGTGCCTGTGTAATTATTCTCCCTGCCAGCAGGAGGAGACAAGAGTTCTGTACTGTAGTTTTAACAATATGTCAAATGATGACATTATGCTTACAGTAACGAGTCATCACCTGTCATCAGCATTCCACAACCTTTGGCAAAACCTCTATTTTCAGGTTTTTGTTTAAAAAGCCAACAACATTTCACAGCCTTTGACACATCTCTGAGAAAAATACACAGTAGATATAAAAATTATTATTTGTGGCTGTAACAGTTGTATCAGTTTGTGGCTGAATCAGTAGTGTGCATGTGTGTCACATGGAGGAGGATATCTATGTGTTGTCTTTGTTTGTTATGGGACAACAAACCTTACAGTACTCGCATAGTTTAAACAAAATGAAAGAGCCACTTCTTAAAAGTTGATTTTTGGTTCCTCCTGACTGTTTACTGCCCTTGGGAAAGAAATGTTAATCCACTGTCTGGAGATTCAATTAAACTCTCTCCAGGCTGTGTCATATGATGGAGCTGCTAATCTTGACCACAAAAACACATTTTTTCTCCCGTCAGCATTCCCCTCTTAACTAAACTCTGAAGTTTTTCACACTTCTTCAACTCAATTAAAATGTCAGTCACCTACGGCACAAAGCCAAGCACAGACGCCCTCAGAGTTCTAATCATCCCTCTGTTTACTCAGACAAATACCCTGAGGACTTCAGGCAAATTGATGGCTGTTAGTGTTGCTTTGAATTGTGATGAGAAGGATTTGTGTGCTGATTAGAGATTAGAGACGTGAAATAAAATGCACCCTGGGACTGGAGGAGACACACAAATGACAAGGTGGAGAAGCATAACAAATAAGGGAAAGGTGGTCTTACCTTTCCTCCAAGGCGCCAGGATAGCGAAAGACTTCTGCCAGCTGATGACCAGCCCAGCCTTCTTCCTCTTCACACTCATGCTGCTGCAGCAATCCCTGAATTTCAGAAAAATTCAATGTGAGGTGGAAAACACAAAAAAAAACAAGAAAAACTCCCTCAGAAGTTCCTCATTATTACTCTGCTTCAAAGTTCATATGTGAAGAGGGCGTCTATTGTTGGATTCTGTGTGGACGTTGTCCTCGATCAGGGTCATGATACCTGTGTCTCCTTGCTGCGTGAGTGTGTGAGAGCGTGTGTGGATGTATCCAATTCCTGGAGCCGGGAATAGAGAAGGGGCCGGACTCAAGCAGCATGAGTCAGGAGGAGGAGGAGGAGGAGAGAGAGCAGTGACAGACAGCCCTCTGGGGGGAAAAAGATGGAGGAGAAGGGGGGGGGGGGTCTGAGATTTACACTCAGCCTGAAGGTGGAGTGACGAAGGCTTGAGGATAAGCAGGATCGGTTAAAAGGGCAGAGGCAGGGTACAGAAATCCTCATACCCGGCAAGGCTCAGTTTTATTGTTACTGTTAAATATATATCAAGGCAACCACAGTAAGTTTTTATAGAACAGTAAACAACAACAACAAAACTTTTATTTTTAGACATCTTAACAGTAAGTAAAATAATAGCCCTAAAAGTTAACATCAACCAACATTAACTCTTAACTGTACCAACTTCATTAAAGTGCATTTAAATATACTGTACAGTAAGGAAGACAACACTCTAATGGAGAGAACAAACTTAACATCCACTTAGAGCTTTCAGCTGCGTGCCCCGTCTAGATCCACCTCCATCAAGTCCAATATTCACCTCCAGGGCTGCTGCAGTATTCCACTAAATAGCTACTTTTGGTTTTAAGCACTTGCAGATACAGGTGTGTTTTAGTGTTGAACAGCCAGAAGCAACTGTTAGACTTTCACTGATATTCACAGCAGGTTGTTGTGTCACCACTTTTCGCCATCTGTTGATCATCTATTCCCTTGTACAAATACAGCATAAGTTTAGGATTTAGAGCAGAGCTTTTCTTTCTGTCTCCACCCTGTGAGTCTGACAGTGATACTTCAGCAACACAAAAAGGGGCTGTATTCATTATTAACTCTCAGAAAGATGATGTGATAAAGATTCAAGGACTTCAAAGATTTCTTTCACCGTGACTGTGATTTTTAAAGAAGAAAATAACTGCACAAAAATTCTTCACATACCTTTCTTCCACCTCTGGACTGTATTGTACGGGTACCACGGTTAATGTTTTTCAAATATCACATTCCTTCCAAATATTGACCCTTTATTGGATATTGGAACTAGAAAAACAAGCAAAGTGATGGAATTCAAACACACCCACATCCTGCTCTGTGGTCACTGTGAAGTCATGTGATCAACAACACATCATTCTGAATAAAGTGGTAGTGTAGTTAATAATTTCTGTTTTATTGGGTGGTCATTAAAGTGGTCGGTCAGTAAATATGCCGTCTGAACAATATAGATACAAAGAAACACTTATTTTAAGTTTATCTCACTCATAATCTACCAGCATTCCCCAGTTCAAATCTGTGTCTGTTTTCTTTGGCCCAAACAAGAGAGTAAGAGAGTATTTTTTCTGGAATTTAGATTAAAATTAAAATCATTAAAAGATCAGTGTTTCCCTTCATTAGATTGCCAGGTACCACACCTGAGGGAACACCAACCCACCACAGGAAGATCTATGTGCCTGGTCAGATGAGCAATAAAAACACATGCTGTGTTGTTGGATGATCTGGAAGCATGTAAAAGGGACAAAATAGTCCTAAAATTGTACTCTGTGGCACACCAAAAGAGTGGGTGTTCCTTCGCTTGGTAGCTGGTACCTTAAGGTACCTTAAGGTCAGTTTTTCTTTCCTGTGTGTGTGTTTGTGTGTGAAATATCCCACTGCTACTACCCAGGTAGAGTTAGTTGTGTGTAACTGTATTTACCTGGTGTCCAAGTCAGTGGCGTAGGAAGCATTAAATATGGGGGGGGGGGGGGGGGGGGGTAGAAGGAACACTTAACTCAATGACTATTTCAGGGAAAGACTCAACAAAAACTCATTGATTTTAAAACACGGTGACAGAAATTAATTCCAAGTGAAACAACAGTTTTGTCAACCATACTGGTGGCACTACACTAACAGATTATACAAAGCCTCCATATCTGAGGCCTTCTCTCATTTACAGAGACAAAAGACTGGCAAATCTCCCTCGTGTCCACCTGATTGAGTTTTCCCGTCATCACTCACCTCAGCAATAGAACCTCCTCCACTGGCCCGACATGATGGCCCTGCCTCTGACTCACTGTCAGTATCGACCTCAAATATCAAGAGATGGAGATGGAGAGATTGTGCTTTACTTTTCAATTAGCAACCAATATAAGTGAGCTTTAACATAAATCATTCCTGAAATAACCTCAGCATATGTTGATTGAACACAGCGGTCTTCTCATCATCTGAGTTTCAAAAAGTTGTTGGACCATGAACCAAACTCTGCTTAATGCAGATAATACTGAAACACTAAAAATACTAACTTACAAACAAAATACATGTCTTTATTTTTTTTGCTTATAAAACTGAATTCACAACAAACCCTGTGGATGTGTTTATAATGATGCACTGCCTCATCTGCTACATCAGTGTTTCCCTGTTCATACAGTCCACCACTGTGTCCTGACGGTTCATTACATGTATTTTATTCTTGCGGATAAGAACACGAGCAGGTGGCTATGTGCGCTGGCGAGGCGAGGCTGAAGCTACAATATGGGTTAATGCCAAAAACAACTCTAACTTTGCGTGTCTTTGTTAGGAATCTCCTCGTGTCTATTGTGTGTGGGGAAGGAGCAGAAAAGGCAAACAACATGTCTTCAGACCGTCTACTGCCTTACCTCCTCCAGCTTCGACCAGCGCTGATGGTTCTCTTTGCGGTGTTTTACGCTTGCTCGAAGAAAGCCACTGGCTGTTACTCTAATATATAGTATAGTATATAACGGTATTATAGCGCTGTGTTAACCAGGAAAACATGGAGTAGACTTCATTGGTGAGGTTATTCTCTTATGAATCAAGTGGAACGGATTCTTTTTCACAAGCAATCGAGACATCGTTAGGTGGAGTTTCCTACTCAGTTAATGTGGGGGGGGGGGGTCCAACGGGGTCATTTTAAAATGGCGGTGGGGGGGACAAGTCGCCCTCTGATATAATGGTAGCTATGCCTATGGTCCAAGTACATCGGTGGAACTGTCTTCCGTGAGCTCCTCCTGCTGGCCACACCACTTTAGGAACCACCCACAGTCTCCTGGGCTGACCTCGCCATCCTTAATTCTTCCAGATCTAAACAATTAGTTAAAAAAAAAAAAAAACTGTGACACAAAATGAATTTCTTGCCATTTTAACTTTTCACTGTACATGAATTGATTTTCCCCATGAATAAACAAAATAAATAATGTATTATTAAATTTATTTGTGTATTGTATTATTATAAGCAACCAATTTAACTTTTAACACACACCAGAAATCAATTGAGGGTTTTTTCTCTTTACTTTTTAGCCTCTTTACACTGACTGACTTTACTGTCACAAAATAAGCGCTTTGTTTCCTTTTAACTTGACCAGCATTAGCAATGGTTTTAAATAATTAAAAGGCAACATTCCTCTACAACGTTTCATAACTGAATAGTTTTAAAAAGTTTTAACTTCAACTTTTTCCTACAGGGAATTGCATGGATAGATAAAAACAACACACATATATAGCCATAGTAGGAGTAATAATATGTGATTAGTAAGACATAAGATTCATGGTATTACCAGTTTGTGGTTGAGAATGTACCATATGCACCAGTTGAAAAATGAAACTATGACATAATGCTGCAGAAGATACCATGCAGTCATGGAATAAATCACCTCCCAATCCGATCCAGATGTGCTCTTATTATTTTATCAGCTCCAGAGGTATTAATTCAAGAGAACTGAGACCACTGGGAGAAACACATGGTTTTCCTTATCCTGACAAAACTGGCCAAAACACACAGGCTTGGAGTTGTCTCTAGACACAGCAGACTCTGGTGATCCCTCTGAAGTACAGGTACTCTCACAGTATTATAGAACCTCTGGCCCTACACACATCTTTAATGGCAGGCCAAAAGATATATTGTGACATAGTTACTGTGGGGTAAGGGTCCAGGAAGTGGCTGCACTCAAATGAATGTAAACCATAAATGCATACACACTGAGCACCTGCCTGTTGGTTATACCACTGGACCAACAGCCAATTACACGCATTACTGGGGAATGTTGTCTTTGGAAGGTATAACCCGGTTGGCACCCTCATTAGCATTCAGCTAATAAGTAGTAATTTAAACAAACGTCACAGGTATCGGGACATTTTACATGTTGAATAATCTCTTTGTAACAATGTTATGTGAGATACTGGAGGGGAGGATTTTTTTGTGTCTCAGGGGTACATAGTAAAACATTTCATAACACCAGGCATGGCCATGCTTATCTAAAGTGAAATGCTATCAACACACACAGGACTCAAACTTCAGGAGGCAGCAGCAGGTCATTGAAAGGGTTGAAAAAGCAAGGCAGAACTGAAAAAGTTACATATGTAAACTGTGTGGAACTATAGATACTAGGAACTTAGACTTATTGTGTTTTTTATAATATAGGAGTTTCTTTTCCTATCCTTCTTTGGTATGGTGACATCACTACACCTGCAACAGTCACTTGTCTTACCCAACCATCAACATTTCCCCTGTGATGTCACCACAGGTGCAATGATTAAACAACAAGTTCAAGCTAAGGTAATAGCATCATATGTGCTTCAGTATTTTCTGCATTTTTGCCTTCAGTGATTGTACAATGTTATACTTCTGTAATCCTAAAGACATTTTAAATACATATTTGTGTTTTTATCTATTTAATATGTTTAGGGGTTTTAAGCGAATTCATTAACAGTGACAGGGAGTTTATTTAAATGGAAAATGGATGCAGCCAAATCTATTAAAACCTATTATGAACATGAACATTAGGCCTCTGAGGTTATCGCACTGTCAGCCTTTTAATGGAAACATTACATCTGTCTGTCTTAGCATGTTCAAATCATCCAATTGAAGCTAAAACACAGCTGAAGAATAGCCTAAAGATGATGAGTTTTCACAGAGGAGGAGGTGATGGGGACAAAAAACAAAATATTTTAACAAGCTTTCAGTCTGATCCACCCTCCCACTACTGTAAATCACTCTAAGTGGGTTTGCTCTTAAACTGAGGAAATCACTCTGGTCCTAGCTGGCAGATAAGATCACGGATGTTGACACTTTCCTTTGCCCTCTGAACATGAGGGGAAAAATACTATAAAAACTAAAGGGCAGTGTGTGTGTGTGTGTGTGTGTGTGTGTGTGTGTGTCCACATGTGGGCCTGTTATGGGTCAATCTATTTGTAGAAAGGCAACAGTCACAACAACTTAACTACACTCAATGCTGTAAGAAGAGATTCACATCATTATTGTGCAGCTGACATATCTGTATCTATGACACCAAGAATTCAGCCAGTTCTGAAGGAAAAGGGGCTGTTTGGAGAAATGTCAGAGGCTGCTTTAACTTCTTTTTGAGTCAAAGAATAATATTTGTTTTACTTAGTAAATTTATGCACAGAATCACTCTGCTGTTGTAACATGTTATTTGAGGTTGTATAATATTAAAATCCTGTAAACTGGAATCAAGCACTCTGCTGCCCTCTTGTGTCTACATGCAGAGGAGGACAGCCGTGGGCATGTTTTTATTTACAGGGATTTAAGAGAGGAGCACGGATAAGAGAGCCACTGAGCCCAAAGAAAGGTCAAAGGTCACTAGTGTGTGTGTGGACTTTTCTTTATAATACCCAGTAACATATATTATCAAGAACACAATGTTGTTTCTGGATATTTGTGTTTTCCACAACTAGAAACTGGATCTGAAAAGTCCCCCACACTCTGAGTGTGACATCATACAAGTTTAATAGCCCTTGAAGAGCTGAACAGAATGATGTTTGAATGGTTTCTGTAGCTGAAAGCATGTGGAACTAGTTACAAATGTCAAAGTTGAAGGTGGTTTTGAAAGCTTCTCCATAGACTCCCATGTTAAAAATGATGCAGAAATTGCTTCATATTTAAAAAATGATTTTTTTTTTAGAAAATGTCCTACTAGAGAGGCTACTACTTTCTACTCCACTACATTTCTACAGTGTTTGTAGTTACTTGTTAGATTTTATGAACACAGTGCTGGACTGATGTGAAGTCAGACTCTGCATGGAGGTGGTGTCACGCTGCCAGCTGTGTTTCTATAATGAGCCTCAGTCATGATGCCGGTGCTCTGGTCCAGTTAGCTAACTAGTTAGCTACTGTCTGAAAAATGCTGAATGCCTGTTTTTCTGTTAACCTGATGCCCACAGCCTGCCTCATGACACACAGACCTGTCCATAGCTGGTTCTGGACTGGAAGTTTAAATCAACTACACATTGCCAATTTTAATTATAAGATGATTTCTTTGATTATTTTAACCTGTTCAGATATCACTTGCAATGGAAATCAATAATATATACCGGTATTTGGTGTCTGAGTACTTTTACTTTTAATACTTTAGCTAACTTGACAAGAAACCAAATCACTGCTGCATTCTATCACAACACAGTCTTCTAAGTTGGGACAATCTTATGAAGTACACGAATGCCTGCCAGACATACAAAACCTTACATGAGATGGCCCCATATCCTCTTAGTGAATTTGTCAGTGTCAGACTATCCACACACAGAATCACTCGAGGAGTGTCTAGAAGTGACTATATTATCCCACTTAGAAAAAGTGCTTTTAGTCAGTCAGCTTTCTCTGTCAAAGCCTCTCAAGAATGGAACAATATCCCAACAACAATCAGAGACATCAACACATACAACTTATTTCACTCTCATCTGAAACATTGGCTGATTAGTAACTAGACCTGTCAACACTAAATCACTGCTGCTGCCATCTTGTGTTTCACTTGTGAATGTGTGATTCCTTTCTGACTTTTTAAAATTATTTTATGAGCTTGATATTAACAATGTGTGTGTCATTTTAATACACACCTGCAAATGTTTTAACCTGCTTTATTAATGCTTGCTAATTATACTGCTGCTTTTATGTTTTTACTTAACCCTTTGCTGCTGCTCCTTGTGCTACTTCTGCCTCTACTGCAATTGACTAACACTGTGCTAATGACATTCATACTGTTTTTTACCTCACTGTCTTTAACATTTTATACTCTTTTTAGGGTGCCACTGTACAACAGGCCAGGACTGTCACTGCTCACAACAGTAACACACACACAGACACTTGTGTTGATTTCCTGCTGGAAACCTCCAACATGGAGCTCTGCCACTGTTGGAGCCCCCAGAGGCCGCGGCGGGAACTGCAGGGTTTAGTACTCAGCCTGCAGGCTGCTGCCTCATTGTTCCAACTGAGGGCTCCCCCTGGTGGTCAGTTAGATGTACACTGCTCTCAGTGTTGCTGTCAGTCTGTCTGTGGCTCCACAGCGACACTCAGTGGTCAGAATGTGCAGTCACAGCTGTGTCCATTCCTTTGGTAGCTGCTCCTTTCTCGTGCAGTCACTGTGCTGAGACATCAGCTGATGGTTTTCCTCTCTGTGTACCAGGAGCCATCAGGGACCAGACTCTCATGGACCAGGACCAGGACCAGGACCCAGCTGTGTGTCCATGAAGAGTGATAACTCAAAATACCTGGGCATTGACTTTAAAGGAGAAAAGGCGTCTACTGTGAAGAAGTAAGATTTCAGTGAACTTAAAGTGAAACCTCATTGGACAGCAGAGACATGTGACTTCTAAACCACACCCAGCTGTGATGCTGTGTAGTGTTACTGATGGAGGCTGAAACAGTTCATGTGCAGTTTAAACAGGACAGAGTTGTAAACAGGTGAGAGCTGATGCCTCAGCCCCCCTCTGTTTAGAGAGGGTTTTTCTAATTTCACATAGATGGCTTCTTTGACTCCTCTTTCATACCATCTGTCCTCCCTGTCTAGGAGCACTGATGAGTCCAGTTGCCTCGATTTAAACTCTTGGAAATGACTATGACCTGGATGAATGAGAGCATCCACAGATATGCAGCTTAAACTATTCTGTAGACTCAGACCTCCAACGTTACATTTCCTCTTTGTTTACCAGGAGCCATCAGAGACCAGACTCTCATAGACCAGGATCAGGACTAGGACCCAGCTGTGTGTCCATGAAGAGTGATGACTCAAAATACCTGGGCATTGACTTTAAAGGAGAAAAGGCGTCTTCCTTGGAGCTGTAAGATCTGAGTTCATTTAAACAGCTGCTCTGGGTCCGGCTGATGTCATAGTGTCTCTGTGGGGAAGTGGTCCTGTGCTTGTGTGTGTGTCAGATGAAGCAGTCAGCTGTTGTAACATGTTATTTGAGGTTGTATAATATTAAAATCCTGTAAACTGGAATCAAGCACTCTGCTGCCCTCTTGTGTCTACATGCAGAGGAGGACAGCCGTGGGCATGTTTTTATTTACAGGGATTTAAGAGAGGAGCACGGATAAGAGAGCCACTGAGCCCAAAGAAAGGTCAAAGGTCACTAGTGTGTGTGTGGACTTTTCTTTATAATACCCAGTAACATATATTATCAAGAACACAATGTTGTTTCTGGATATTTGTGTTTTCCACAACTAGAAACTGGATCTGAAAAGTCCCCCACACTCTGAGTGTGACATCATACAAGTTTAATAGCCCTTGAAGAGCTGAACAGAATGATGTTTGAATGGTTTCTGTAGCTGAAAGCATGTGGAACTAGTTACAAATGTCAAAGTTGAAGGTGGTTTTGAAAGCTTCTCCATAGACTCCCATGTTAAAAATGATGCAGAAATTGCTTCATATTTAAAAAATGATTTTTTTTTTAGAAAATGTCCTCTATGAGATGAACATTTTGATAGTTGAATGGCTGAAATCGGTCAATGTATGCTAAAGATACGCTGCGCCAAGATTGATGCCTTGCAGCAATCAAACTAAATCAGTGGGCCAAACACAATCATAACTACCCTAAAGCCATATTTGGTGAAAAGTATTTGCATTATAACATGACATGGGAGGAGAAATATCCCTGGCTGAGATATTCAGTATATTCAGACTTGTTGAATCGCCCATAATTTGTATGACTACGTTTGAAAAATGTTTTTAATTCAGTTGTGTTCATCAAACATGGTCCAAATTCATTTTAAGATATGTGATTATCTTAGCCCGTTCATATTTCCTGTAATAGAGATAAATTAAAAGTCAAATCACCTTAAAATAATTAGTGCCTTTAGGGGGCACAAAAAGAACAGCTCCATAACCTCTCTGTCTTGTCTCTAATTGCAGCAGCTTTCATTTATTCTTGGTTCCTCCTTGTGTTCCTACTGATGACTGGGCGGGTTTCTTACAGCTCCATGATGCTTTTTTTGATGATCCTGCTGACGACTGGAACGAGCAGACTGGCACAAAGGCAGTTCACAACAACTCACCTGAGACTCTGATGCAACCCTATTGATGCAAAATGTTCACTGATAGGACTGCCTCACTCAGAGTTAAGTGAATGTGAGGCTGTTGTGGTGCCTTAGTGCGATTGTCACTTCTGATCTCTGTGTCTCTCTCTCTTCTCCAGTTTTCAGCTCTGTCTCTCTTTGTCTGAAATGAAAAGCAGGAGAAACTTTAAGTTTGGAATCCATTTGTGCATCTTCACCTCGCTCAGTGTAAAAACCGACTACAAGAGAGGCTACTACTTTCTACTCCACTACATTTCTACAGTGTTTGTAGTTACTTGTTAGATTTTATGAACACAGTGCTGGACTGATGTGAAGTCAGACTCTGCATGGAGGTGGTGTCACGCTGCCAGCTGTGTTTCTATAATGAGCCTCAGTCATGATGCCGGTGCTCTGGTCCAGTTAGCTAACTAGTTAGCTACTGTCTGAAAAATGCTGAATGCCTGTTTTTCTGTTAACCTGATGCCCACAGCCTGCCTCATGACACACAGACCTGTCCATAGCTGGTTCTGGACTGGAAGTTTAAATCAACTACACATTGCCAATTTTAATTATAAGATGATTTCTTTGATTATTTTAACCTGTTCAGATATCACTTGCAATGGAAATCAATAATATATACCGGTATTTGGTGTCTGAGTACTTTTACTTTTAATACTTTAGCTAACTTGACAAGAAACCAAATCACTGCTGCATTCTATCACAACACAGTCTTCTAAGTTGGGACAATCTTATGAAGTACACGAATGCCTGCCAGACATACAAAACCTTACATGAGATGGCCCCATATCCTCTTAGTGAATTTGTCAGTGTCAGACTATCCACACACAGAATCACTCGAGGAGTGTCTAGAAGTGACTATATTATCCCACTTAGAAAAAGTGCTTTTAGTCAGTCAGCTTTCTCTGTCAAAGCCTCTCAAGAATGGAACAATATCCCAACAACAATCAGAGACATCAACACATACAACTTATTTCACTCTCATCTGAAACATTGGCTGATTAGTAACTAGACCTGTCAACACTAAATCACTGCTGCTGCCATCTTGTGTTTCACTTGTGAATGTGTGATTCCTTTCTGACTTTTTAAAATTATTTTATGAGCTTGATATTAACAATGTGTGTGTCATTTTAATACACACCTGCAAATGTTTTAACCTGCTTTATTAATGCTTGCTAATTATACTGCTGCTTTTATGTTTTTACTTAACCCTTTGCTGCTGCTCCTTGTGCTACTTCTGCCTCTACTGCAATTGACTAACACTGTGCTAATGACATTCATACTGTTTTTTACCTCACTGTCTTTAACATTTTATACTCTTTTTAGGGTGCCACTGTACAACAGGCCAGGACTGTCACTGCTCACAACAGTAACACACACACAGACACTTGTGTTGATTTCCTGCTGGAAACCTCCAACATGGAGCTCTGCCACTGTTGGAGCCCCCAGAGGCCGCGGCGGGAACTGCAGGGTTTAGTACTCAGCCTGCAGGCTGCTGCCTCATTGTTCCAACTGAGGGCTCCCCCTGGTGGTCAGTTAGATGTACACTGCTCTCAGTGTTGCTGTCAGTCTGTCTGTGGCTCCACAGCGACACTCAGTGGTCAGAATGTGCAGTCACAGCTGTGTCCATTCCTTTGGTAGCTGCTCCTTTCTCGTGCAGTCACTGTGCTGAGACATCAGCTGATGGTTTTCCTCTCTGTGTACCAGGAGCCATCAGGGACCAGACTCTCATGGACCAGGACCAGGACCAGGACCCAGCTGTGTGTCCATGAAGAGTGATAACTCAAAATACCTGGGCATTGACTTTAAAGGAGAAAAGGCGTCTACTGTGAAGAAGTAAGATTTCAGTGAACTTAAAGTGAAACCTCATTGGACAGCAGAGACATGTGACTTCTAAACCACACCCAGCTGTGATGCTGTGTAGTGTTACTGATGGAGGCTGAAACAGTTCATGTGCAGTTTAAACAGGACAGAGTTGTAAACAGGTGAGAGCTGATGCCTCAGCCCCCCTCTGTTTAGAGAGGGTTTTTCTAATTTCACATAGATGGCTTCTTTGACTCCTCTTTCATACCATCTGTCCTCCCTGTCTAGGAGCACTGATGAGTCCAGTTGCCTCGATTTAAACTCTTGGAAATGACTATGACCTGGATGAATGAGAGCATCCACAGATATGCAGCTTAAACTATTCTGTAGACTCAGACCTCCAACGTTACATTTCCTCTTTGTTTACCAGGAGCCATCAGAGACCAGACTCTCATAGACCAGGATCAGGACTAGGACCCAGCTGTGTGTCCATGAAGAGTGATGACTCAAAATACCTGGGCATTGACTTTAAAGGAGAAAAGGCGTCTTCCTTGGAGCTGTAAGATCTGAGTTCATTTAAACAGCTGCTCTGGGTCCGGCTGATGTCATAGTGTCTCTGTGGGGAAGTGGTCCTGTGCTTGTGTGTGTGTCAGATGAAGCAGTCAGCTGTTTGCAAAGGTTTTGTGTGCGGTTGCTGTAATGATGAGCTTCATGTTTGCAGAGCAGCAGCACAGAGCAGACAGTGTGAGGACCAACAGCGGATCAGTCCAGCATGAGCACTGTTCAGCTCAGAACACACACTCTGTCAGCAGCTGCTGTTTCTGCATGTGTGCTCACCATCCAGTGTCACAGCTGCTGATGACATCATGTGGGCTAACTGTTCCTGATTGGTCCACAGAGTCCACCAGCAGAGCTCAGATACTCCCAGTGGTCTATCTGCCCAGCAGCATCAGACACAGCTGGACTCCATATTTCTGGTGTGTACATGTAGAACAGCTGCTGGTCCATGTGTTGTGTTGTTGTGTCTTCATGCTGCACTTTGTAGACCAGCGGACTGTCAGTCTGTACAACATGGACCTGATGTTTGTGTCTCTCTGTTCCAGCTGCTGGAGGACAACATCCTCACTTTTGTGAAGGACGAGCTGAAGAACATCCAGAAGCTTCTGAGTCCAGATTACCCAGAATGCTCAGAGCGTCAAAGGGAGGATGAGGAAGATGAAGAGCGGAGGAGCAGCAGAGAGTCATTAACGCAGATCACAGTGCACTTCCTGAGGAGAATGAAGCAGGAGGAGCTGGCCGAGTGTCTGCAGAGCAGTAAGAGGATTTAAGAGCTTTAACATGATGGAAAGAGGAAATGAAGTTTACATCTACACACTCTGCTGTTAATATGATGCAGCAACTGATGAACAGATTTCATGGAGACAGAAAATATTTATTTTACACATATATTGTAGCGTTCACTTATTAATGACACTTATTTTTTGTTTAGGAACTCGTGCTGCAGAGTGTGGACGTAAACTCAAGTCTAACCTGAGGAAGAAGTTCCAGTGTGTGTTTGAGGGGATCGCTAAAGCAGGAGAGCCGACCCTTCTGAACCAGATCTACACAGAGCTCTACATCACAGAGGGAGGGACTGCAGAGGTCAATGAGGAACATGAGGTCAGACAGATTGAAACAGCATCCAGGAAAGCACACAGACCAGAAACAAGCATCAGACAAGAAGACATCTTTAAAGGCTCACCTGGAAGACAGGAACCAATCAGAACAGTGATGACAAAGGGAGTGGCTGGCATCGGGAAAACAGTCCTAACACAGAAGTTCACTCTGGACTGGGCTGAAGACAAAGCCAACCAGGACATCCAGTTCACATTTCCATTCACTTTCAGAGAGCTGAATGTGCTGAGAGAGAGAAAGTTCAGCTTGGTGGAACTTGTTCATCACTTCTTCACTGAAACCAAAGAAGCAGGAATCTGCAGCTTTCAGCACCTCCAGGTGGTCTTCATCTTTGATGGTCTGGATGAGTGTCGACTTCCTCTGGACTTCCACAACAATGAGACACTGACTGATGTCACGGAGTCCACCTCAGTGGATGTGCTGCTGACAAACCTCATCATGGGGAAGCTGCTGCCCTCTGCTCGCCTCTGGATAACCACACGACCTGCAGCAGCCAATCAGATCCCTCCTGACTGTGTGGACGTGGTGACAGAGGTCAGAGGGTTCACTGACCCACAGAAGGAGGAGTACTTCAGGAAGAGATTCAGAGAGGAGAAGCAGGCCAGCAGAATCATCCCCCACATCAAGACATCATGAAGCCTCCACATCATGTGCCACATCCCAGTCTTCTGCTGGATCACTGCTGGAGTTCTGGAGGACATGTTGGAAACCAGAAAGAGAGGAGCGCTGCCCAAGACCCTGACTGAGATGTACATCCACTTCCTCGTGGTTCAGACCAAAGTGAAGAAGGTCAAGTATGATGGAGGAGCTGAGACAGATCCACACTGGAGTCCAGAGAGCAGGGAGATGATCCAGTCTCTGGGAAAACTGGCTTTTGATCAGCTGCAGAAAGGAAACCTGATCTTCTATGAATCAGACCTGACAGAGTGTGGCATCGATATCAGAGCAGCCTCAGTGTATTCAGGAGTGTTCACACAGATCTTTAAAGAGGAGAGAGGTCTGTACCAGGACAAGGTGTTCTGCTTCATCCATCTGAGTGTCCAGGAGTTTCTGGCTGCTCTTCATGTCCATCTGACCTTCATCAGCTCTGCTGTCAACCTGCTGGAACAACAAACTTCTCTATGGTCTAAATTATTATTATTATTTATCAAACCTGAACTAAAACATCTCCACCAGAGAAATGTTCTTCATTTCAAAATACATACAAAATGATTTTCAGTTACACTTCGTGCAGATAAAATACAAAATGATGCCTTACTTATTAATTTCCTCAGCTGTAAGAACCACTGAATTATTTCCACAAACAAATGTTCCTGAAACAATCCATATGTGAAGCTTCAGAGGAGGCAACAACACAATGGTAGAAGGAGGAGTTATTTTAGTCAGAGACAGAGAGCAGTGAGTTACTACAATATTATCAATGTAAAAACTACACACATAAATGAGTGAATGTATTTATTTGAACTGTGTCAGAAACTCTTCCATCCATGACACATGTGAACCAGGCCTGTGTTTGCATATAGAGTGAAAGAAACAACCAGTCAGAGACAGTGTGACTTGTTTGCTGCTCTGGATAAATGCACAATGCTAAGATCAAACCTACACTGTTGCTGTATGAAGAGTATTTTACAAGTAAAGCAATGACAGAGAGCAATATTTCACATAATGGAGGACATGAATAAAAACAGAGCAGATCAGGAGAGACTCTTCTGGAGTTGACACAGATGGGTTTCAGTCTGTTTGTGTGTCTCTGACAACCTGAGGAACTCTGATTCATGTTGATCAGCAGTTTGGACTCATGTTGGTTAGAAAATCATTCTGACTGTGTTTCTTCCTGCAGGGTGGAGCATGGTGGAGAGCAGAGGTTAAAGCCTGTTCCAAGGAGGTGTAAGTTTGACTCAGTCTTTCCTCATTTTATTGTGCATGAGTCAGTGTTTTATCATCCATCAGAGCTGTTGTAGCGGCACCTTTGAAGAACGAGGCGCAGCCTTAACGGGTGGAGTTTATTACTGTTTATTGTAGCAGTTTAGGGCAGCCTAACAATGAAACCAGCCTGTGTAGCTGCCTATGTGAGAGTCGGGATGAGTGGGGAGGTGCAAACATGTTATGTGTGGGTTTACCCTCAGGCTGGGACATAACAGAGACAACCAAAGCAGACTATAGTGACTTGATTTACCCTAACCTAACAACAAAAAACAAATCAGTCACTGCGTGCTGTTATGCCGGTGGTTTCTTCCTGACGCGTCTCCTGTCCAGCGTGTCATAAATCACAGTCCAAACTTCATATGATTAATAAGTGCAATTTTATTCTGATACCGTCATGTCCACTCAGATATTTGATCGTTGATCCACATATAATTAACGAGAACCACTAGTTAAGTTACATGCTGAAATAAAATCAAATTTATCATGACACGCTACCTGACGGTCCGGCCAACAACCCTGAAATGATTACTTCCTGCACACCTTATATCTTCACAACACCACGTGCTCCACCTTCTGGTCAAACAGGAAATTGACACATTTTAAACCAGACAGAGGTCAACCACAATGGCTCCAACACACCGGCCCCTAATTGTTCATGGCGTGTAGACATAACAATTACTCAATTTCAAAATACAAACAACAACAAACAAAACAAAAAAACAACTAAAGAAAACCCCACAAAAATATACTATATACAACTGAGATAGGGAGCACCAATTGCCCTTTAACTCCTGAATTAGTTCAACGGTTGGTCCTACTTGAAACCTCAAGAGTTTGACACCGCCTGCAATAAACAAAGTTTAGTCACCAGTCTTTCTAAGATGTTTGTTTTGGTCTTAAGATGCACTGAGCGCACAAAGCCCTTTTTGTCTGGGAAAACCTCTAGAATTCTCTCCATCAACCAAGATCCTCGAGGAACAGAAGAATCAGCCAACAAAACAATGTCTCCAGGAACTAAGTTTCCTTTACTTTGATTCCATTTTTGCCGTTCTTGTAGCAAAGGCAGATATTCTTGCACCCATCTTTTCCAAAAAAGATCTGCCATATACTGCACTTGTCGCCAACGCCTCTTGATGTACAAATCATCCTTCTGAAATAAGCCAGGTGGTAAGCAGGGCTTACCCTTCAAAAGCAGTATATGGTTAGGTGTAAGAGGCTCGAGGTCATTAGGATCATCGGAGAGCTTGGTGATGGGTCGATCATTTAATATAGCCTCCACCTCACACAGAACTGTATTTAATCCATCCTCGTCCAGAACTTGTAAGTGCAACACAGAATTCAGCACCTTTCTGACCATGCGAATGAGTCTTTCCCACACACCACCATGATGGGAAGCTGTTGGTGGATTAAAACTCCAGTGAATCCCATGCTGAAGCAGGGCTCTGTGTATTTGGTTATGATTTAAAGATGACAGAGCTTCCCTCAGCTCTCTTTCTGCTCCAACAAAGTTTGTACCGTTGTCAGATTTCATAGAAGAAACCTGTCCTCCTCGACAGATGAATCTCCGCAGAGCATTAATGCAGGCATCCGTATCCACTGATTGTGCCATCTCCAAATGCACGGCTCTGCTTGAGAAACAGGTAAAAATGACACCATAACGCTTAACACAGTTTCGTCCTCTTTTCACGTTAAAAGGCCCAAAAAAATCTCCGCCTACATTTGTAAAAGGAGGCAGATCAGGCAGAAGCCTTTCCTTTGGCAAATCTGCCATTTTCTGCTCTTGAACTCTCCCATTGTGGCGCCGGCAAAAAGAGCATTGAGATATCATTTTTCTTACAACTGAATTTCCATTTGTTATCCAGAACTTCTTCCGCAGGTTGGCCAATGTATGATTCCTCCCACTATGGCTCAGCTGTTGGTGAATATGTCTGGATATGAGCACAGAGATGTGTTGGTCCTTTGCCAGAATAAGGGGATGTTTCACGTCCTCAGGCATAGCTGCCTTACTTAGCCTCCCACCAACTCTCAATAATCCATCCTCCAACTGTGGATCAAGTTTATAGATGCTACTGTCTCGGGTCACAGTTTTACCAGCTGATAGTGCAGCCACCTCCTTATTAAATCTCTGATGCTGACAATACTTAATAATAAATTGTTCAGCCTTCAGCAGTTCTTCATGGGAGAGTCTGACCACATGCTGTAAGTGTTACCGTTGACTGTGCACGTGTCACAAGACCACCTTCTCTTTTCCTCTGACATAACTGCAACAGCATTGTTCTCAACCTTAAGAACCATGCAACCGCGACCTTAAGTTTTCTCCAATCTGAGAAATATGTGATGAGCCGATCCACACCATTAAGTGAATTTCCAACAATGACTGCATTCATCAGGACCGACTTCTTGACCTCTGGGTCATCACCTGCAATGGTGACATCTAGGGCATATGAAGGCCACTTCGTCTCCACCTGAGAAAGAAACACAGGTCCTTCAATCCACCTACTGCCATTTAACAAGTCTTTAGCTGCCAACCCTCTAGAAGCATCATCAGCAGGGTTATCCTTGGAGTTAATATATCTCCACTGAGAGGTCTGTGTTGCTTCTCGAATGGCTGACACCCTGTTTGCTACGAAGGTGTGAAAGCGCTTGTCCTCATTCTGTATATATTTAAGCACAGAAGTGCTATCTGTCCAAAACACTGACCGCTCCAATGGCAGTTGCAGCTCTGCTCTCAGCATCTGGTCCACTCTGGTAGCAAGAACAGCAGCAGTCAGCTCCAGCCGGGGAATGGTTATTTGCTTCAGGGGGGTAACTCTACCTTTACCAAGCAGAAAGGAGACATGTACACTACTACTGTCCTGCATCCTAACATAGGACACAGTGCCATATCCATGCTCACTTGCATCTGAGAAGTGGTGTAGCTGGGTATGAACAGATTGTCCGAAATACTTAGGCCTGATGCACCTCCTTACTTCAAATGATGCCATCTGTTCCAAGTCCTCCAGCCATCTTTTCCATTTACCCTCCACATCGCTGGGTATCTTGTCATCCCAGCCACATTTCCTCCTGCACAGTTCCTGCAACATGATTTTGGCTGGTAGAGAAAATGGTGCAAGAAAACCAATAGGATCATAAACAGAGCTGATTATAGACAACATTCCTCTTCTAGTAGAAGGCTGCTCTTTTAACTGCATCTTAAATTTAAGTGAGTCTCTCTCTACGCACCACTGTAGCCCAAGTGCTCGCTCCACTGGAAGCTCATCTCTGTCCATGTTTAACTCCTTCAAATTCTCCGCTCTTTTCTCCTCTGCAATGGTTTGTAGTACAGCTCGACTGTTGCTGATCCATTTTGTCAGAGTGAAGCCTCCTCTCTGGCAAAGTTTGTTTAAGTCATGGACCATAATAACTGCTTCCTCCTCAGAAGGCATGCTCTTTAAACAGTCATCTACATAAAAGTTTCTTTTAACTGTTTTGACGACTTCCTCAGAGTAGTGGGTTTTATTGTCCTCAGCTGTTCTCTGGAGTGCATAACTAGCACAACTTGGGGAGGATATGGCCCCGAACAAATGAACAGTCATCCTGTACTGTACCACATCCTTTTCTGTGTTGCCCTCAGGCCACCACAAAAACCGAAGAAAGTCCTTGTCCTCTTCAGTCACTTTTACCTGGTAGAACATAGCCTGTATATCTCCCATAAATGCAAAGGGCTCTTGTCTGAATCTTAAAAGGACTCCCAAAAGAGAACTAGTTAGATTAGGTCCTTGCAACAGTTGTCTGTTCAGTGAGGTTCCCCCCAAACTCAACCCCACAGTCAAACACCACCCGTAATGTGCCCTTCCTGGGATGATATACACCATGATGAGGAATATACCATAATTTCCCCTTTCCAGGATCCAACTGATGCCGAGGCACTTCTTCAGCATAGCCTTTTCTAATCATGTCGGTAAAAAAGCTGACATATTGCTTATGAAACAGCTCATCTTTAATGAATTTCCTTTTCAATCCAAGCAACCGTTGTTTAACCATATGCATGTTATTGGGGAAGGTGATTTGGTCCTTTCTGAATGGCATTTTCAGGCTGTAGTGTCCATTCTGCAGCCGTGCAGATTTAGCCATGATGTCCAAGAACTTATTGTCTTCCTGTGACATCCCTCTTTCCTCTAAATTCCTTTCATTGAAGTCGTGATTGTACTGGTTCATTAACATTTGTTCCAACTTACACATGGAGATCCTATTGCAGCAGCCAGGGGGAGCCCTGTCCTATAACTGCTATCATCTCCTTCCCGAAGGGGTCCATTAACCACCCAGCCCAATAGAGTTCTTATTGCATATGGCCCACTTTCACAACTGTTGATGACCTCCCAAGGCTCTAATACTTTGGGGGCGTTGGTACCAATCAGCAAATCAACTTCAGACTCTATACAAGGAATGTGGACCTTTGAGAGATACGGCCATCTTTTCAGCTCACTTTGAGAAACTATATTGTCTGTTGTTACAGGCAGCCTTCTTTGAGTGAGCACTTCTGGAAGTCTGTAAAAGTAGTCTCCTTCCAATCCAGCCACCTCCAGACCATGTAGCGAAGTAGCAGCCACAATCCTGTTTTGACCCATGGTCCGCAGCAGGAAATTAGTTCTTTTACCAGTAATATTTAATTCCTGCATAAGACGTTCTGAGCAAAATGTAGCAGTACTACCGGGATCCAGAAATGCGTAGGTTTGTATTATTTTGTCTCCTTTAAAAGATTTCACTTGTACTGGTAAGATAGACAGAATGCCATCTGCCTTCCCAGCCCCTGTAAGCCCACAAGTTTCTGAAACAACTGCTACATCACATGCTGATTTTTTTTGCTGCTCCTTCCTTGAACTGTCATCAACTTTCCTGGTAATATGAAGCACACTGGGATGACTTTCTCCACAAACCTTACAAGATAAGGGCTTAGTGCACTCCTTACTCATGTGTTCAGTATGCAAACAACCAAAACAAAGTCCTCTTTCCTTCAGAATTGATATTTTGTCCTGATGCCTCTTTCCTATGAACTGTGGACATTCTTCCAGAAGGTGGCTCTGCGAACACAAGTAACAATTCTTAAGCACCGAATCACAAACTCCCTGTGCAGCCTTTGATGTTACAGATTTTTTGAATGAGTCCACGGCTGACACAGTAGTTGCAAAACTATTACTTTTGCCCCTGCTAAATTCTAGGTGAGACTTGGCTTTGCTGATACTCCTGGCTCCAACCATCGCAGGACGCCTATCCTGAATGTCTCCAAAGAGTGGATCAGCTAAAATCTTAACTTGAGGTTCGATAAACATGACCAGGTCTTTAAATTTAGCTTGGTACTTGTGTCTTTCCATTATGTCATGTGCTGTTGTCCTCCAGCTTTCTCTCAGTTTAAAGGGCAACTTCATCATGACTGTTCTCATGTTTGTGGGCAGGTTCAATTCTTCCATATATTGCAGCATCACATTACAACAGCTTCGCAAGAACAGAGAGTAGGCTTGCAGAGCCTCTATATCTTCTGCCTTTATCTGTGGCCAAGAAAGAGTCTTTTCTATATATGTTGTAGCAATTTTGTATTCATTTCCAAAATTCTCATGGAGAAGCTCCTTTGCAACAATATATCCTCTGTCTTGAGCCATATGCTGGCAGCTTCTCACCAGCTCTCGTGGCTGTCCCCTGGTGAACTGCTCCAAAAAATATAAACAGTCTGCTTTACTGGCCTTTGACAGCAGCACGAGCCAGAAGTGCAGCTCTTTCAGCTTCAACTCTGATGCGTGTTGAGGATGTTGTTTTGTCACTCTTATGGCTACCCACACTCTTTCTGTTAGAATGTTTACTCGCTATGTTTGATATACTATCATCAGGGTTAACATCATCAAACACATCACCTTGACCACTAGTGTAATCACTGGGCCTATTTACCAGCCATTGCTTTACATCATTAATGAAACCATCTTCAATAATAACCTTTGCCCCAAACCATGTATTTTGTTTGTCCTGTTCTTCAGTTGGCATTAAAGACACCACAGATTCATGAACACCCTTTGCTTCTTCACAAAGACTAATGATCTTTTTAAGTACACATTGTACCTCAGACACATCATTGATTAGCATAAGCCCTGGTATGAGCTCCCTTAAGTTTTTTACCTTTTTAAGTTTATCTTTTCTTTCCTTTTGCAATTTGTCCAACTTATCAAGGCTTTATAGGTTATTTTAGGAACCCTTTTACTTTTTACACCCGTTTCCTCTTCAGCATGACATTCATTGCATTCAGACGCGCTGCAGGCCGCAACATTGTCCAAACTTAATTGATCACTGTCCGTCATTGTCTTTATTATAACCTCTGACTAGCCATTGCGTCTCCATAAAGTCACAAACACGTAAAATGAATAGTATTATATGGCAACCAATGCATTGGAATTAAGCTCAATGTTGTGTGCACACATAGACCTATTTTAGAAAAATTGCCATCTTTTAACTAGTAGCGCTACGCATACCTCATGAACTGTCGGGCGCCACTTAACTGATCCAGCCGGGTGCACTTCCCATAGCTCCCGATGATCAGCGTCCTTCTTGCGTGCTCCAGCCGGGTGATCTCCCTGTAGCTCCCGACGCTCAGCGTCCTTGCGTGGCTCCCTGTAGCTCCCGACGATCGGCGTCCTTGCGTGGCTCCCTGTAGCTCCCGACGATCGGCATCCTTCGTCAGGCGAATCAGCTGTAGCCTCTGTATGCGCCGACTTGCATCCTCACGACAATGACCACAGCTCCCGGCGTTTCGCATCCTCCTCTGTTGCGCTCCAAACCATGATCAACCAGTCCGATTCCAATATCCCAGTTATAAGCAAAGTTTTTTTGACTTAACATAGTGACTTGATTTACCCTAACCTAACAACAAAAAACAAATCAGTCACTGCGTGCTGTTATGCCGGTGGTTTCTTCCTGACGCGTCTCCTGTCCAGCGTGTCATAAATCACAGTCCAAACTTCATATGATTAATAAGTGCAATTTTATTCTGATACCGTCATGTCCACTCAGATATTTGATCGTTGATCCACATATAATTAACGAGAAACACTAGTTAAGTTACATGCTGAAATAAAATCAAATTTATCATGACACGCTACCTGACGGTCCGGCCAACAACCCTGAAATGATTACTTCCTGCACACCTTATATCTTCACAACACCACGTGCTCCACCTTCTGGTCAAACAGGAAATTGACACATTTTAAACCAGACAGAGGTCAACCACAATGGCTCCAACACAGACAAAAGACAAAATCCAATGAGAGACCAAAAAGGGTTGAAAAGGTCCAAACAGGGAATAAACAGCTCCATAGTCAAAGAGCAGGCAGGATTCAGACACAAAGAACCTCATCAAAAGGGTCAGACTGGACTGATGGACTGAGAGTGAAGACACTGACACACTGAGCTGTGAACAACATGTATGTATTCCCCATATATACACAGTGTAATATTTGTTAGACGGGACAAAGTGTGTAGTGAGGGGTTTTACAGCCTTAAACATCTATAATGTCTCGGCTTTTTCTTTGTCTTCGTCTTCTACTTTGGGCTGGGTGAATGGGTGGCCGTCTCACACACACCTCCGACACATCTTTTATATTCCATTTCGTGTTTTATTTTCAAAGCTGAACAAAAGGTCTTAAAAAATACAAAATAATTTAACTCAAATGAAAACCTCTCAAAACAAATAACGCTTAGCCAAAGGTGGTCAAGAAACTGTTTGCCACCTTCTTCCACCCCCACGCTCACTCCAAACATTTTTCCCATTCATAAAAATCCTGGCGCTGCCCTTATGACGTCACCTCCACTTCCCGTAAAAACCCTAACTAAACATAAATGTAGATTTGTTATGTGTAGCAAAATAATAATAATGGCACAGCTTTCAAATATACTAAATAACCCAAAACAATATTATACAGTGCCAAATAATCAAAAAATGGCTACAACATTCCGGCCCCTAATTCTTGTACAACAAGTAATTACATTACATTCTATAAGTAGCCATTTCATCAACTTAAAAAAGGCTTAATCTTAGATGCCTATTGAAATCTTCCTCAAAAAACAAAGGTTCAAAAGGTCAACAAATGTCTTTGTACTTGCAGAGTCAGAGGTTATACCATGACTCACAGAAGGCAAACATTTACAGCTGCCTTTACACTGCCTCCATAAGAAGGCAGATCTTACTAATGGGCTTCTCCAGTTCGCTTGTTTGTGTCTTGATACAAACACGCCGAACAAATCCTTTGGAATCTGCCATAACTTTTATGATGCGTCCAACTGTCCAAGAATTTCTTGGAGCAGAGCCATCTAAGATAAGCACAACATCCCCCACAGCAAAATTCCTTCTAACTTTGTTCCATTTTTGCCGCTCCTGCAACATTTGGAAGGTATTCTTGAATCCATCTTTTCCAGAATAGATCGGCAATGTACTGAACCTGCCTCCAGCGTCTCCGAATGTACAGGTCCTCCTTTCTGAACAGTCCAGGTGGCAGTATTGGTTTACCTTTTAGCTGCAGTATGTGGTTGGGAGTTAAAGCTTCCATATCATTCGGATCATCTGAGGAGGGAGTGATTGGGCGATCATTCAGTATTGCCTCTACCTCACAAAGAATGGTCTGCAGAGATTCATCATCAAGTGTTTGCTGTTTTAACACTGAGTTTAACACTTTCTTGATTTCCTGCACTAGGCGTTCCCACACGCCTCCATGATGGGCTCCATATGGTGGATTGAATGTCCATTTTATACCATCTTGTATTAAAATGTTTTGGATTTTGCTTTGATTTAGTTCTGAAATGGCCTGCTTTAACTCTCGATTTGAGCTGACGAAATTGGTTCCGTTATCAGACCGGATTTCCTTTACTTGGCCCCTGCGGCACACAAATCTTCTTATTGCACTTATGCAGGAATCTGTGTCAAGGGAATGTGCCACCTCCAGGTGAACTGCACGACAAACAAGGCAGGTGAACAATACTCCATATCTTTTGACAGTGCTCCTTCCTCTCTTTATTTCTATGGGTCCAAAATAGTCTAGGCCAACATTTGTAAACGGTGGAGAATCAGCTGATATTCTGTCAGCAGGGAGATCAGCCATTTTTTGTTCACCTGGTTTTTGTCACTGTCGTTGACACACCATACATTCTCTAATGATTCTTCTTGCTGCAGAGTTTGCATGTGGGATCCAGTAACGCCGACGAAGGGTGGAAAGCATATGATTTCTTCCTCTATGGCGGACCTTTTGGTGGACATAGTGTAGAATGAGGTTTGACACATGACTTGCTTTTGGCAGTATAGCAGGATGCTTTGCTTCTTCAGGCAAGGCTGATTTGCTTAGCCTCCCACCCACTCTTAGCACTCCATCAGCAATAACTGGATCAAGTTTATATAGGTGGCTTGATTTTTTAACAGTTCCACTGCCCAGGGCGTCTATCTCATCTCCATAATGTTTTCTCTGGACAAAGCACACGATGGCCTCTTCCGCTATAGAGATGTCATCAGCTGAGAGCGGTGGGCTCTCCTTGTTATCTTTCTTTACAGGTTAGGTTGCTAGGTTTCCACACTGTGTGTTTTTATCACTTTGTTCTGTGTTTGTAGTTGAAGCCTTTTCTTAAGCTTTAGCATCCAAGCCACAGCCCGTCTTAGCTTAGTCCAGCAGGAAAAGTACACTCAACAAAAATATAAACGCAACACTTTTGTTTTTGCTCCCATGTTTCATGAGATGGACTTGAAGATCTAAACTTCATTCCAGATACACAATATTACCATTCCTCTCAAACATTGTTCACAAATCTGTCTAAATGTGTGATAGTGAGCACTTCTGCTTTGCTGAGATAATCCATCCCACCTCACAGGTGTGCCACATCAAGATGCTGATCTGACATCATGATTAGTGCACAGGTGTACCTTAAACTGCCCACAATAAAAGGCCACCCTGAAATGTGCATTTTGTTTCTGCTTTATTGGCGGTCTGGGGACTCAGAACCAGTCAGTATCTGGTGTGACCACCATTTGCCTCATGCAGTGCAACACATCTTCGCATAGAGTTTATCAGATTGTCTATTGTGGCCTGTGGAATGTTGGTCCACTCCTCTTCAATGGCTGTGCGAAGTTGCTGGATATTAGTGGGAACTGGTGCACGCTGTCGTATACGCCGGTCAAGCACATCCCAAACATGTTCAATGGGTGACATGTCCGGTGAGTATGCTGGCCATGCAAGAACTGGGACATTTTCAGCTTCCAAGAATTGTGTACAGATCCTTGCAACATGGGGCCGTGCATTATCTTGCTGAAACATGAGGTGATGTTCATGGATGTATGGCACAACAATGGGCCTCAGGATCTCATCACGGTATCTCTGTGCATTCAAAATGCCATCAATAAAATGCACCTGTGTTCTTCGTCCATAACAGATGCCTGCCCATACCATGACCCCACCACCACCATGGGCCACTCGATCCACAACATTGACATCAGCAAAGCGCTCACCCACACGACGCCACACACGCTGTCTGCCATCTGCCCTGAACAATGTAAACCGAGATTCATCCGTGAAGAGAACACCTCTCCAACGTGCTAGACGCCATCGAATGTGAGCATTTGCCCACTCAAGTCTGTTACGGCGACGATCTGGAGTCAGGTTAAGACCCCGAAGAGGATGACGAGCATGCAGTTGAGCTTCCCTGAGACGGTTTCTGACAGTTTGTGCAGAAATTGTTTGGTTATGCAAACCAATTGTTTCAGCAGCTGTCTGAGTGGCTGGTCTCAGACGATCTCGGAGGTGAACCTGCTGGATGTGGAGGTCCTGGGCTGGTGTGGTTACTCGTGGTCTGCGGTTGTGAGGCCGGTTGGAAGTACTGCCATATTCTCTGAAACGCCTTTGGAGACGGCTTATGGTGGAGAAATGAACATTCAATGCACGAGCAACAGATCTGGTTGACATTCCTGCTGTCAGCATGCCAATTCCACGCTCCCTCAATGCTTGTGGCATCTGTGGCATTTTGCTGTGAGACAAAACTGCACATTTCAGGGTGGCCTTTTATTGTGGGCAGTTTGAGGTACACCTGTGCACTAATCATGATGTCAGATCAGCATCTTGATGTGGCACACCTGTGAGGTGGGATGGATTATCTCAGCAAAGCAGAAGTGCTCACTATCACACATTTAGACAGATTTGTGAACAATGTTTGAGAGGAATGGTAATATTGTGTATCTGGAATGAAGTTTAGATCTTCAAGTCCATCTCATGAAACATGGGAGCAAAAACAAAAGTGTTGCGTTTATATTTTTGTTGAGTGTATGTTAGCAGCTTAGTGGTAGGACATGTCTCTTGCTTCAACACAGCTGCACAAGACAGGACCTCATCTTTTATCTTTGAGTCAGCATCTATATGGGCAGACATTTCACCATCCAAGACTACAGGCCACTGACAAGGAGGTTTACTAAGAAAATCAGGGCCACTGATCCAGCAAGACTTTAGGAAAGGGCCCACCTTCATGCCCCGAGAGGCTGCATCTGCAGGATTCAGTTTGGTGTTAATGTGTCTCCACTGAGTGACACTAGAGAGAGCTGTAATAATGGACACTCTGTTGGCCACATAGGTTTTAAACCATGTGGTTGTGTTTGCAATATACTTCAAAACAGTCATGCTGTCTGACCAGAAGACTGATTCACTCAGGTTAAGTTCCAGTTGAGTTGATAGCATTTTGTCTAAACGCACAGCCAAAACTGCAGCTGCAAGCTCCAACCAGGGTATAGTGACTTGTTT
Organism: Parambassis ranga; assembly: GCF_900634625.1. Taxonomy (NCBI): domain Eukaryota; kingdom Metazoa; phylum Chordata; class Actinopteri; family Ambassidae; genus Parambassis; species Parambassis ranga. Next base: position 3,654,136 of record NC_041035.1, read on the forward strand.
AAGTGGTGCCACTCTTGCCTTTCCAATGACGAAGGCAACACACACTTCCTGCTTGATATTTGACAGTCGAAGATATGACACAGCACCAAATCCAGCTTCACTGGCATCACAAAAGTGATGCAGCTGTGCCACTGTTATTTCCCCAAAGGCTTTGGGCATGAAACAGCGACCTACACTGAATGAATCAAGCAGTTCTAAGTCCTCCATCCATCTCTTCCAAGTCTGTGCCATCTCCACTGGAATTGCTTCATCCCAACCAAATCTCATCTTACACAGGTTTTGCAAAATTTGCTTTGCAGTGAGAATGACTGGAGCTAAAAAACTCAAAGGATCAAATATGGAACTTACAGTAGACAGAATTCCACGCCTTCGCTTCACCATGAAGTCTTTGTATTATTCAAAGAAAGGCAGATTTCTTTTAAATCTTTTCAACAGGTATTGCACCCTCTGCTGGGCCACCTGTCTATTGTTGGGCATTCTTACTTCAGGGTTACGAAAGGGCAGCTTCAAATGGTAGTGGCCATCTTTGAGCTCTGCTGATGTAGACATTATGTCCATAAACTGCTTATCTTCTACAGACATCTCTGTGCGTTCATCACAGTGCTGCTCCACAAAGTCTTGGTTATACTGTCTTTGAAACATTTCTTCCAGGTTACTTATAGAGATCCTGTTGACTTGAACAGAAGTAATATCACTTTCACTCTCTTCACTAAGAGTGAGTGGTCCATTGATGACCCACCCAAGACGAGTTAGCACAGCATAGGGTCCACTACCCTCACTGTTAACAATTCTTAAAGGTTCCAACGCCTTGGGTGCATTCACGCCAATAAGCAGCCCAATGCTTGCATCTATTGCCATTATTTCCACCTCATTCAGGTAAGGCCATTTTCTTACATCTTCCTCTTTAGGGATGTTTTCTTCTGTGACAGGAATTGACTTTTGTGAATAAACATCGGGGAGCCTAAGAAATGTGCTTTCTTTTAAAGCAGCTACTTCCAAACCAGAGACCCTAAAGCTACCTACAGGTCCTTCTTGCCCCATGGTCTTGAGCAGTATTTCCACCTTTTTTCCAGTTGCATTTAACTGCATCATTAGCGCCTCAGTGCAAAATGTTGCAGAGCTGCCTGGATCAAGAAAGGCATAAGTCTCCACAACTTCGTTTCCTTTTTCTAATTTTACTTTCACAGGAACAACCGACAATGCACATTATTCGCTTATTCCGACCCTCTCTGCATTTAAGGAAACCAGAGCACTGGACATGGATGCTTCCTTTGACTCCATCTTCACTTGGGACTGTCTTGGCGTTTCAATGTGCAGGACTGTTGGGTGATTCTTTTGGCAGGTCTGGCAGGACATACGCTGTGGACAGCTTTTACTCATGTGCCCTTTTTTTAAACAGCCAAAGCATAAACCATTGGTCTTAATGAATTGTATTTTTTCTTTATTGGCTACAGATGTAGCAAAACTACTGCTTTTAGCTTTGTAAACTGGCTTTGTTGCTTTTGAGATTACCCTTTCTCTTGGGCACTCACCAAAGACAGGATCTAATGCAGCTCTCACTTGCTTTTCCAGGAACTCCAGAAGATCTTTAAGTTTTGCTCTGCGGTGACGCTTTTCATTTAAGTTGCAAACCACCATCCTCCACTTATCACGAATCCTGAAAGGCAACTTAGACACAAGAATTCTCATGTTAGTTGAGTTTTCTAGCTCGTCAACAAATCCTGCTTCATCCATGGTGTTAAAGCAACTTCTCAGGAAGAATGTTTAGGACCGTAAAGCTGCAACATCATCTGGTTTTACAACTGACCAATTCAGTGCTTTATCCACAAATGCAGATGTTATTTTGAATCTGTTACCAAAGTTCCATTCAAGCTGCTCCTTTGCCTTTTCATATCCAGTCTGTGGATTCATGTGCATGCAGCTCCGCACAAGATTTCTGGGCTGCCCAGTTGTAAATTGCTCTAAGTAACAAATCCTGTCCTGCATATTGTCAGTTTTGGCTTCAACTCCTTGTTCAAATGCTTTAATGAAGGATCTAAACTGTAAAGGATCACCATCAAAGATGGGAATTTGAACACATGGAAGAAGTGCTAGTTTTTGCTGCTTTACAATCATTTCGGTTAACTCATTCTGCTTTCTCATCACTTCAGCAATAGCGCTGCTGCCAAAGTTAGTAGTGTCACCTAGAGTGTGAATTTGTGTGGTACTCTCTTCTGCTTTCAGTGGTAATGATTGAGGTGAAGTACTTGGTTGCAATGACAAGAGAGGTACATCAGGTGGCGACATTTTACTTGTTCTTTTGCGCTGTTGCAAGGGGTTTAAACTCAGTGGATGCTTCTGATGCGGCTGTAAATATACTGTCCAGTCCAATTTGAGTCCTGGAATCCTCCACATGTTCCTGCAGCGATGTGTAGACCTGCACCTTTGCATCGGCCACAGCCAGATCAGTCATTACTGCCAAAGCTTCCTTTCGTGCCTTTAACTGGGCTTCTTCGAGATCCAGAGCATGCTTCTTTTCCAGAGCTTCCGCCTGCGCTCTTAAAGTGGCTCTTTCCACCTCGGCTTGTATGCGCGCTGCAGATGCCTTAGACACTGTGCTTTTCTTGCTTGAGGCTGTACTGCTAGCAGAGCTCTTACTAGAAGTCCTGCTGGTTGCCTTGGCGGAAGGCTGATCAGCGGCCTTACATTCTTAGAGAAGATTGAAGCAAGGCGTCTGGACTTGTAGAGTTTTCTAGAAGACGTTTCGCTGCTCATCCAAGCAGCTTCATCAGTTCTAACTGTTGGTGGGGAAACATGGTTTATATGTGGTTACAGACCTCAGTGGGTGGGTCTGGGTAAAAACTTAAAAACTGAAAAACAATAGCACTAAATGTTTCCCTACTTACCTGTGATGTTCTGGCTGACTGGGCCAGGTGTGTCTAACGACTGGCTAACGACTATGAAACTGCTGGTGGGGGACAGCCCTTTGTTCTTGCTGTGAGTATGTGCAAACTTCCTGGGAATGGATGGAATCACTGCATTGTATGTGGTAGAAAGATGGTGTCTGAGGCCACCACCTCTGTTAAGGGAAGGTTTTTCCAGCTTAACATAGATGGCTTCCTTGACTCCTCTTTCATACCACCTTTCCTCCCTGTCTAAAATGTGAACATTGTTGTCCTCAAAGGAGTGTCCTTTGTCTTTGAGGTGGAGGTGAACAGCTGAGTCTTGTCCTGAGGAGGTGGCTCTCCTGTGCTGAGCCATTCTTCTGTGGGTGCAAGCGTAGGTGGTTCCTGTAGTCTGCCAGTTTCCTAGAGGTCAGACTACAGGAACCACCTACGCTTCAGCCTGAGATGCAGACAGGAAAAGCTAACCCCGAACAGCCTACGTCTCGGATCCACCGTCAAGGGTCACAGAGCAGACACCATCCTGCAGAAAGCCCAGAACCAACTCCTCAACGAAAGGATCAGACAGATCAACTTCACCATAGACGCTCTCATGGTCACCACGGAGCAGACAAGATCACAGCTTGCCACCCTCCTACCCAGCGAAGTCATGGATGAAGTCATCAAACTGACTGAAAAAGTCCAGACGGCACAGCACACCAGGGGTAAGGATCGTTCCTTACGCAAATTCCATAAATTGAAAACCGTTTTCTCTGTTAAAAATGCAGCTAACCTTCACACATGGAGGAGGGAAGACCACTCACCGCCACAGCAGGACACCCAGGACAAATGGGTGAAGAACCTTTCAGACAGACAACTGAGCCAGCCGGAAAAAGAAGTGTTGGCCAAAGGACTCAACTTTGCCATCTCTCCAGAGCAGATTCCAGTGGTGGACCTCATCACAGCCACAGAGTCAGCCATCAAGAACAACAACCTGACAGACACAGAAGCTGAGCAACTCCGCTTGAAAGTCACAGCCACACTCTCCACTGCTAAAGCACCGCCATCCAACCTCTCCAGTGATGAAAGGAAGGCCCTGATAGCACTACAAAAGGACCGGGACATCACCATCTTATCAGCAGACAAAGGAAGATGCACAGTGGTACTCAACACACAGGACTACCACTCCAAAGTGACAGATCTCCTCAGTGACACAGCCCCATATGAGACACTGAAGAGGGACCCCACCGGAAACTACAAGAAGAAACTAGTCAGCTACCTACAAAAACTGGAGAAGGACCAAATCATCAACCGCAAGCTCTACTTTCGACTGTATCCTGGGGAAGCCATTCCACGCCTGTATGGACTCCCCAAGATACACAAGGAAGGAGTCCCCCTCAGACCCATCGTCAGCAGCACAAACTCAGTCACATACAACGTGGCTAAGCACTTGGCTGAACTCCTGACACCACTGGTAGGTAACACACCACATCACATCCACAACTCACAGGACTTTGTGAACAAGGTGGAGAAGATCCAAATGGACCCAGACGACACCATGGTCTCATTTGATGTCACCTCCTTGTTTACTTGCATCCCTACATCGGAAGCCACAGAGATGGTAAGGACGTGCCTCACACAAGACAGCACACTGAAAGAGAGAACCAACCTAACGCCAGACCACATCTGTGACTTGCTGGACCTCTGCCTGACCACCACTTATTTCCAGTACAATGGGAACTTTTACAGACAGAAGCACGGCTGCGCGATGGGATCCCCCGTGTCTCCTATTGTGGCCAACCTCTACATGGAAGAAGTGGAGAGAAGAGCCCTGAGTTCCTTTCCTGGAACCACCCCCACCCACTGGTTTAGATATGTGGATGACACCTGGGTCAAAATCAAGACCAACGAAGTGGAACGGTTCACAGAACACATCAACGCAGTGGATAACAACATCAAGTTCACTTGGGAGGACACCAAGGATAACAATCTGGCCTTCTTGGACTGCACAGTACATATTGAGGAGGACAGGAGCCTCAATGTGGAAGTGTACAGGAAACCCACACACACGGACCAGTACCTGTTGTTTGATTGACCCACTGGAACACAAACTGGGAGTCATCAGGACCCTGCAGCACAGAGCACAAACTGTACCAACCAGCTCAGAGGGGAAGAAGAAGGAGCAACACAACATCAGGAAGGCCCTGCAAACCTGTGGCTACCCGAAGTGGGCACTCATCAAAGCCACAAAAACAAGACCCCCCAACAACAAGAAGAAGGACAACAACCGGCGGAGAAAGAACACCTCCATTCCATATGTGTCAGGAGTATCAGAGAAACTCCGCAGGATCTTCAACAACCATGACATCCCGGTCCATTTCAAACCGATGACAACACTGAGACAGAGACTGGTTCACCCGAAGGACAAGATTCCCAGGGAGAAACACAGCAATGTGATATATGCAGTCCAGTGCAGTGAGGAATGCTCTGATCTGTACATTGGAGAAACTAAACAACCACTCCACAGAAGAATGGCTCAGCACAGGAGAGCCACCTCCTCAGGACAAGACTCAGCTGTTCACCTCCACCTCAAAGACAAAGGACACTCCTTTGAGGACAACAATGTTCACATTTTAGACAGGGAGGAAAGGTGGTATGAAAGAGGAGTCAAGGAAGCCATCTATGTTAAGCTGGAAAAACCTTCCCTTAACAGAGGTGGTGGCCTCAGACTAGGGATGTCCCGATCCGATCACATGATCGGAAATCGGGCCCGATTACGTGATTTCAGACTCGATCGGAATCGGACATTACCTCCCGATCAGGACTCGGATATATACTTTTTAGGGCTGTCAAAGTTAATGCCTTCTGTGCAGGGTGGCTCTGTGTCTTGTAGTGCAGGGGTATGACAGCTGCTTTTGGTGCGACAGGTCCTGGTTCGAGACCTCGATGTGCTGCGTGTGTGAAATCTCCCAGTGTGGCGGCACACACACACACGGGCCTGTCGCGATAAACAATAAATCAATTAATTGCATGATAACTTTAAATGGGCTCGATAAGTTTTTCGGCCGCGATAAATTACATTTGCACGCTTGTTTGTTTTCCTCTCTCTCTCTCTCTCTCCCCCTCTCGCTGCCGAAGAGGCTGGATGACAAAAGGCGTCACTCTGGTGCGTCGTAGCTTATAAAGTGTGCAAAGTCCGGCCGTCAGATTTAATATGGCCCGCGGCTTCTGTCTTAAAATGTGTCAAATCACAAGGTAGTTCTTATTTTTTTAACTCATTGTGTGACGTTTACGGGATGTTCTAAGCAGACCACGGTCAGCTCGCTGTCTGCGTCGCCACGGTGCATCACAGTGCTGCAGGGCTTGGACGCTGGTTACAGCAACACAGAGAGCTGTGAAGCTGCACAACACCGGTTCAACACTTCCACACAATTCACCACAAGACTCAACATGCTCATGAATACAACATGCCATCAGAGAGAGTCCGCGTTGTACGAGTGAAGTTCTCTGCCTTCTTACTGGCGGCACTCGCGGCAGCGCCACCCAGTCTAGTCCTCTTGCCCAGTCCTCTTGTGCCATCTCTGCTATTTTATGTGTTTCTGTCTACATGGTGGCGTTTTTAAAATTCGCTGATGCGCATACACACACGCAAACGCGTGCGCACACAAACACATGTGCGCACAGGTGAGCCCACTCCCAGCAGCAGGTAGAGTGCGTGTTGTTTGGCTCTCTGTTGCTCATGACGTGCTAGTTGGTTTGACTTAACGCCATTGACTATGCTCAGATAAGCTATGGTAATAGGCCTACCACTACTCATAATAATAATATTAATATCATTAATAATAACAATAATAATAATAGTGTTGATAATTGGGGGCCTTTCCAATGTTAAATGTTCTTTAGAAATTAAAGTTTATTGATCTTTGAAAGGGTGTACTTGCATTATATGCCATTATCATTATGTTAGTTGAACATTGATTTGACAATATTATCGCTTATCGCAATAATTTCTCTTGGCAATTAATCGCCCAGCAAAATCTGTTATCGTGACAGGCCTACACACACACACACACACGGGTTTTGCCGCAATGAGTGCCTTTATAGAAAGTATCGGATCGGGACTCGGTATCGGCAGATACTCAAAATCAAATGACTCAGACTCGGACTCGAGGGCAAAAAAACCTGATCGGGACATCCCTACCTCAGACATCATCTTTCTACCACATACAATGCAGTGATTCCATCCATTCCCAGAAAGTTTGCACATACTCACAGTAAGAACAAAGGGCTGTCAACCAGTCCCCCTCCGGCCGTTTCATAGTCGTTAGCCAGTCGTTAGACACACCTGGCCCAGTCAGCAAGAACATCACAGGTAAGTATGGAAACATTTAGCGCTATTGTTTGTAAGTTTTTTAAGTTTTACACAGACCCACCCACATAGGTCTGTAACCACATATAAACCATGTTTCCCCACCAAACAGTTAGAACTGATGAAGCTGCTTGGATGAGCAGCGAAACGTCTTCTAGAAAACTCTACAAGTCCAGACGCCTTGCTTCAATCTTCTCTACATTTGCTCTTTGGGCCTCCTGTGACTCTATATTCCAAAACCTCACATGCAACCCCCTTATGCCAGAAATATGCCTTTGGAAAAGTGGAAAATCCACCCCCTACAGGGTGTCGGCCATCCTGGAAAAACCTGTAAACCCATGAATGTTTCAATTTGCACTCACTGCACTTTTGCGAATTCCTCCTAGGGGTCTTGCCCGATTGGGCTGAAAATTGGTGCACTTGCCCTTAAGGGGTTAAGCCCATAAGGACCAACACTTATCAAAAGTGCAGAACCTTATTATGCGCTCTCCCTGTGGCACCGCCACGAAGTTGATCCTTCGCCAACACACAGGAAATAGATGTTTTTGTGGCTGTATCTCCCTCATTCTTCATCCTATGTGGATGAAACGTTAGTCATGCTGAACATCTGACTCTGCATGGACTGATATCCTGACATGCCACAGTCACTGTGCCACCTACTGGCCAGAGGATCTTTCTTTTGTATATATGCATTTCGAGATGCTAGATGATGGCTGCGAGTCTCGTGGACTGCAAGGAGTGGGAGGGCCCGTCATCACTGCTTGTAGCTTTCATTTTTTTTTTTTTGGAGGGGGAAAGGGGGGGGGGGGTCGTTCCTCCCCTTGATTCCTCTTCTTGTTTGGTTGGTTGTTTTTTTTTACTTTCCTTTTGCCCTAACTTCTACTTTCAGTTTTGGATTTTTTTTTCTTGGACTGTGTTTGAGTTTAATACCTGGCTTTGAATAAAGCTCGCCTTTTGTTAGACTTTGTTTCACCTTGACTGCATTTGAGTCCTTAAAATACAAAGACAGATTAGAAAGAGTGTAGAGAGTAGAGAAAGAGTTTGCTCAGATTCTCACTGGTGCTGGAACTTCAATCATCTTCATCTCAAGCCAGACAGGACGTGGTAAATGAGATATACGAAGCTCTGTTTAGGATAAAAAACTTGAACATGCCTGTTGTTTTTATGTGGGTTCCAGCATATCAGGGTGTTATGATAATGAAAGGGTAGAGAAACTAGCAAAGGGAGCACACAAAGACAGAAAATGTGTATAATGAAAATATTGCTATATTTACAGATGGTTCAAAACATCCCAGTACAGGAAAAACAGGTTTTCCAGTGACAGTTCCTGCATTCTTTACCTGTCAGACAGCAGCAGCCAAAGAGCAGCTCCACACATGAAGTAGAAAACTTCTGGAAGTCAGAACTGATTCAGCAGGTGAGAATCTGTCAATATCTGATCAATGATCAGTTTGATCGAGGTGATCAAACTGATCATTGATCAGATATTGACATTTGATATTTATTTCCATGTAACTGATTGATCTTTGTTGTATAACTGAAAGGTGGTTCAAACGTCTGCTATAGAACCGCTCTCTCTGTCTCTTAAAAACTTAAAACAGAGAAAATGTCGGTTTATTCTAAATTCATCAAATTAGAGTGTTTCAGAGCGACTGTGGCGCATTTGTAGATCGGTAGGTTTCGTTGCGTGTTTACATTGATTTTACGGTAAAGGTTTGACTTCTTGGTGCATTCAGGTGCATTTTGTAGAGTCGTACAAAATGTGCTGGACTGGAACGAGCGTTGAATGACTGAAGGTGGTTTTAATTCGGCTGCTTCTTAATTCTTTAGACACACTTTTTCCTTTATTAAACAGCCTGCGTTATTTATTAAAAAAGAAGCGGATTAACAAGATAGTGCACAACATGAAGTTTAATTATTATAAATCAAATACTGCAGACATTCTAGTTAAATCACATGTTGTATGAGTCTGTCTTTGAGTTAAATGTCCTGAGAAACTAAAACATTTCAACCATTTTCAGCAATTGTTAATGATTCATGTATTTATTGTATTCATGGAATGCAGGCAGTGAGATCCAGTGTTTACAGAAATACAGTTTATTTTATTTTTTATATTTTATGAGCATACACAAATATGAATAAACTCCTGAAATCCATAGTCCTCGTGAACAGATATGTGTTATATTAAGTATAAAATGCATACAGTATTGGAGAAATATAGATAATAAATCCCCAATATAGAAGTAATAGTATACAGTGAAATCAAAGAAGAAAAAGACTGAACCATCTGATGGCTTCACTGCACTGCCACCTGCTGGCAGAGCGCAATCACAGCAGGGACACACGGTGACGTAAAAGCTGTTTTTATGTTACAGTTCTTTACGCCTGATGATAAAGAATAAATGATAACAATAAATGAAACAAATGTACAATATCACATTTAATTGTTTCTAAATATAAACATTGATCATGAATATGTATAGATCTATGCTATGAGTCAGTGTGAGGACAGAGAGGAGGGAGTCCCTCCCTCTAAAAGACCTCTGTGTGGGGACCATGAGAGCCGGACCAAAGCTCAGAGGTAAGAGGACCGTCTCTAACTGTCCATGACTCTTCTCCATGTCAGAGCGCACAAATTATTCACACATGTGTGTGTTCAAGAACAAAGCAGCAGCACACTGCACACTCTGCTGGACCTGGACCTGCCAGCTGTGTGTCCATGAAGAGTGATTTGTCAAAGGATTGGATCATTGATTTCAAAGCTGATCAGCCATCTGATGATCAAAGGTAAGAATTCACACTGGAAGTGTTTTCATGCTGTGATGAGCACTGCTGTACTCTTGGGGTTGTGTGTGGGACCGCCTGTCCCTCATACAAGTTTATGAACACTTTAAAATCTTCTTTATTTAATCATGAATAAAATCTGCAACAGTAGTAGACACAGAACCCATTCAAACTAAAGTACAGAAAGCCATTTTAGTAATCAATCAATAAATAAGAATGTATATATTTAATGCTACATTTATTTCATTCCTAATAATCAAATGAAGAGTTTCTTCAGAGCAGAGCTGTTACAGCCATCTTGATGAGTCTACAGATGTTACTGATAATGTCCAGCTTTTGGTGTATGTGAGGCCTTCAGTTGTTTAGACTGGGACCTCTTTATTTTAAGACAAACTGGGTATTCTGCTTTGATTGCACTTTTTTAAATTTATTTCAATCTGAGGTTTTAGTTTTCTTAAAAAAAGGTATTACTACTACTACTTTTATTTATTTTATCAGAGCTGTTCTCTCAGTTAAACATTTCCTGCATTGAAAATTAACTATAGATATTATTGAAACATATGAACATGTGGACATAGGGGAAGGCTAATAAAACACAAGCTAGACATCAGTTCAGAACTTTTAATTGGAGAAAATTTTAACAACTGGACCTCAGTGACATTTGATTGAATACCCCTGGTCTAAATAAATGTAAAAATATGATCACAGTGGAAGTGGAATGGAACTCTTAAAGCTGTGCTTCAGTCATTAAAGCAGCAGCAACAGATTAAACATTAGCTGGATGTGTGGAGTTGGGCTAGTTTTCATTTTTAATACAAGAATGCTTGTTTTTCACCAGTCTATTGGTTGTTGTGTATCTGCTTAACCTGAAAACACATAAAAACACTTAGTGAAGTGATTGTGTTGTTAAATGCTGATGTTTCTGTCACAGACTGCAGCAACCCAGTGTTCAGACTCCTGCTCAGGATGCCATACTTATGGTGAGTAAAACAGCTTCTAACTACAACACAACAGTCCTGGATGCTTTACAGAGACCCAGAGCCTGACCCCTGAGCAAGCATCAAGAGGTCAAGAGTGGAAAGTACCCTGTGTGTGTCCATGTCTTCTTTGGTTGTAAGGTGAAACATGCAACCAGCGCACACAGTGCAGAGCAGCACAGATGATGTGAAGACACATTTACTGACAACAAAATCATTAGTTAAAGCTCATTTTAAAAAGCATCAAATCCAAACGTTCTGAAAGTCAGGCGAGAACGACAATGAAACATGTCAACTGCAGCACCGTGACAACATCTAAATGCACCGTGGAATGTCTGCACACTTTACTATACATTTCAGCATAGTCACGTAGCATTTTTAAAGTGTAGACAGTGAGACTGTGTCTCTCCAAAGAGTAGATGGGAAGACTGCAAGGAGGGTTGGGAAGATGTTACCGTAATGTAATCATTTAAACTATATATATATATACACACACAGTGGGTGCTGAAAGTATTCAGACCCCCTTAAATGTTTCACTCTTTGTTATATTGCCGCCATTTGCTAAAATCATGTAAGTTTAACTTTTTTCTCATTAATATACACACAGCAGCCCATATTGACAGAAAAACACAGAACTGTTGACATTTTTGCAGATGTATTAAAACAGAAACAGTGAAATATGACATGGTCCTAAGTATCAGAGCCTTTGCTGTGACTCTCATATATTGAACTCAGGTCCATTTCTTCTGATCATCCTTCAGATGGTTCTACACCTTCATTTGAGTCCAGCTGTGTTTGATGATACTGATTGGACTTGATTAGGAAAGACACACACCTGTCTATAGAAGACCTTACAGCTCACAGTGCATGTTAGAGCACATGAGGATCATGAGGTCAGAGGAGCTGCCTGAAGAGCTCAGAGACAGAATTGTGGTAGTAATACTTACAACTAAAGCAGCTCTCCATATCCAACACTTATATAATGTTGAAGATTCCAGTAATACATGTATGAACATAAGCTGTAATATCATGAAACACTAAACTGCTGTTCTGCTCTTAAGAGTCTGAGAGTTTATACTCTGTTGTTCTGTTCCAGCTGCTGGAGGAGAACATTGTCAGGTTTGTGAAGGACGAGCTGAAAAACATCCAGAATCTTCTGGGTCCAGATTACCCAGAATGCTCAGAGAGTCAGAGGGAGGATGAGGAGGATGAAGAGCAGAGGAGCAGCAGAGAGTCATTAGTGCAGATCACAGTGCACTTCCTGAGGAGGATGAAGCAGGAGGAGCTGGCTGAGCGTCTGCAGAGCAGTAAGAGGATTTAAGAGCTTTAACATGATGGAAAGAGGAAATGAAGTTTACATCTACACACTCTGCTGTTAATATGATGCAGACATCTATGAATTCTTCTGAAAACACAAACTGTTTGTCTACAACTGATGAACAGATTTCATGGAGACACATTTATTGTAGTGTTCACTGATTAATGACATTTACTGTTTGTTTAGGAACTCGTGCTGCAGGGTGTGGACGTAAACTCAAGTCTAACCTGAGAAAGAAGTTCCAGTGTGTGTTTGAGGGGATCGCTAAAGCAGGAGAGCCGACCCTTCTGAACCAGATCTACACAGAGCTCTACATCACAGAGGGAGGGACTGCAGAGGTCAATGAGGAACATGAGGTCAGACAGATTGAAACAGCATCCAGGAAAGCACACAGACCAGAAACAAGCATCAGACAAGAAGACATCTTTAAAGGCTCACCTGGAAGACAGGAACCAATCAGAACAGTGATGACAAAGGGAGTGGCTGGCATCGGGAAAACAGTCCTAACACAGAAGTTCACTCTGGACTGGGCTGAAGACAAAGCCAACCAGGACATCCACTTCACATTTCCATTCACTTTCAGAGAGCTGAATGTGCTGAGAAAGAGAAAGTTCAGCTTGGTGGAACTTGTTCATCACTTCTTCACTGAAACCAAAGAAGCAGGAATCTGCAGCTTTCAGCACCTCCAGGTGGTCTTCATCTTTGATGGTCTGGATGAGTGTCGACTTCCTCTGGACTTCCACAACAATGAGACCCTTACTGATGTCACGGAGTCCACCTCAGTGGATGTGCTGCTGACAAACCTCATCAGGGGGAAGCTGCTTCCCTCTGCTCGCCTCTGGATAACCACACGACCTGCCGCAGCCAATCAGATCCCTCCTGCCTGTGTGGACGTGGTGACAGAGGTCAGAGGGTTCACTGACCCACAGAAGGAGGAGTACTTCAGGAAGAGATTTAGAGAGGAGGAGCAGGCCAGCAGAATAATCTCCCACATCAAGACATCACAAAGCCTCCACATCATGTGCCACATCCCAGTCTTCTGCTGGATCACTGCTGGAGTTCTGGAGGACATGTTGAAGACCAGAAAGGGAGGAAAGCTGCCTAAGACCCTGACTGAGATGTACATCCACTTCCTCGTGGTTCAGACCAAAGTGAAGAAGGTCAAGTATGATGGAGGAGCTGAGACAGATCCACACTGGAGTCCAGAGAGCAGGAAGATGATCCAGTCTCTGGGAAAACTGGCTTTTGATCAGCTGCAGAAAGGAAACCTGATCTTCTATGAATCAGACCTGACAGAGTGTGGCATCGATATCAGAGCAGCCTCAGTGTATTCAGGAGTGTTCACACAGATCTTTAAAGAGGAGAGAGGTCTGTACCAGGACAAGGTGTTCTGCTTCATCCATCTGAGTGTCCAGGAGTTTCTGGCTGCTCTTCATGTCCATCTGACCTTCATCACCTCTGCTGTCAACCTGCTGGAACAACAAACAACATTTATATGGCCTAAAGTCTTTAGAGTCAAACCTGAACTAAAACATCTCCACCAGAGTGCTGTGGACAAGTCCTTACAGAGTCCAAGTGGACACCTGGACTTGTTCCTCCGCTTCCTCCTGGGTCTTTCACTGGAGACCAATCAGACTCTTCTACGGGGCCTGCTGACACAGACAGGAAGTAGCTCACAGACCAATCAGGAAACAGTCCAGTACATCAAGAAGAAGATCAGTGAGAATGTGTCTGCGGAGAGAAGCATCAATCTGTTCCACTGTCTGAATGAACTGAATGATCATTCTCTAGTCAAGGAGATCCAACGGTCCCTGAGATCAGGACATCTGTCCACAGATGAACTGTCTCCTGCTCAGTGGTCAGCTCTGGTCTTCATCTTATTGTCATCAGAAGAAGATCTGGAGGTGTTTGACCTGAAGAAATACTCTGCTTCAGAGGAGGCTCTTCTGAGGCTGCTGCCAGTGGTCAAAGCCTCCAACAAAGTTCTGTAGGTGGATTTATGAACCATTTCAAACATGGTGTTACAACCCTCCGCTAGGGGAGAGAGGGTTGAGAACATTGACCAATCAGGACAAAGAGATTGGTTTAAAGTTGTTTACTGATTATTCAGCAAGTGATTATAATAACCAAGAATTTAACACATTACAATAATTTACAATACAAAAGGAAACGAAAAGTGGACAGGAACCCTGTCAAAGCCGTATAAGGTAAATCAAACAAAAGAACAAACAAAAGAACACACCTGATTACGGTAACAGGTGGAATAAAACAGGCCACTAAATAATCGGCCGGTGGAAGGTAAAATAAATACAATGCAACACTTTTTTATACGGATAAACTAACACAAATAGTACCAGAACGAAAAATCACAACCACGAGGTTGGAATTACATACTAAGACTTTCTTACTACCGAAACAAAAAGGGACCGCGTACCAAAAGGATTCACACAGAAGCGGTTTCCACAAAACAAGTTGCAAATGAACGTACAAATGAGGCAAACTCAATTAACCAGTTCTTACTGTTCCACACAACAAGCAAGCAATCGAATTAGCTATGCCAGAGAGAGAGAGGGGGGGAGAGAACTCATGCCAAACAGGGCTCCAAGTCTTTTCCCGTCGGTGTGTCGTTTCCGTCGCCTTTTCAATGGGCTTCCTGAAGTGCAGCCTGGTGATTGGTTGAGGAGCAACCCAATCACGCAGCGTCAGGTCTTCAGTCCCCCAATCCATGCAGCTCCAGCTCAGCCTGTTCAGTGTCCATTCATTTGGTTCACACATACAATCCACAAATCATACAAACGGCCCGGGGGCCGTAACACATGGTAGATTTTTTTTATATGAAAAATAAAACACTGACTGTGTTCATTGTGTTCTGACAGGAGAATGTGAGGTTATGTCTGGGTGTGTATGTGTCCTTGTATGCATCTTATTTTACTATGTCCATTCTTATTTGTTTTTATTAGTTGTAGTAGTAGTTATAGTATTTATTCCATTCAGCAACTTAAATCTAAATTATATTTTCATAGACTGAATGAATGATGCACTGACTGGAGGGCACTTTTAAATTTTGTTGTACTTGTGACAATGACAAATAAAGATCTATCTATCTATTTTTTTTTTCTCAGACTGAGCAGCTGTAACCTCTCAGAGAGAAGCTGTGAAGCTCTGTCCTCAGTTCTCAGCTCCCAGTCCTCTAGTCTGAGAGAGCTGAATCTGAATGATAACGACCTGCAGGATTCAGGAGTGAAGCAGCTGTGTCGTGGACTGAAGAGTCCAGCCTGTAGACTGGAGACTCTCAGGTCAGGATACAGCTTTTTGATAAGCAGTTAAATTCTGCTTCATGTTCATGTTGAAGATCTGTTGGATTTTCCTTCTTTCTTCTTGAGTTCATGACATTTTTTGTACCTCCAGTGTGTCAGGTTGTCTGATCACACAGGAGGGCTGTGCTTCTCTGGCCTCGGCTCTGACCTCCAACCCCTCCTATCTGAGAGAACTAGACCTGAGCTACAATCATCCAGGAGACTCTGGAGTGAAGCTGCTGTCTGCTTTACTCAACAGTCCAGATTGTAGTCTGGACACTCTCAGGTACACAGAGACAACAGAGCATGAGTCTTCATCAGTCTGTCAGTTTAGGTCATATATCCACAACTGAAATTGCAGAGAAAATAATCACTGATCCCTGATTTTCAAGTGTCCATCATTTTAACCTGAGTTTTCTTAATACACGTTCTTCATTTCAAAATACATACAGACTGATTTTCAGTTACACTTCGTGCAGATAAAATACAAAATGATGCCTTACTTATTCATTTCCTCAGCTGTAAGAACCACTGAATTATTTCCACAAACAAATGTTCCTGAAACAATCTATATGTGAAATTTCAGAGGAGACAACAACACAATGGTAGAAGGAGGAGTCAGAGACAGAGAGCAGTGATTTACTACAATATTATCAATGTAAAAACTACACACATAAATGAGTGAATGTATTTATTTGAAGTGTTTCAGAAACTCTTCCATCCATGACACATGTGAACCAGGTTTGTGTTTGCATATAGAGTGAAAGAAACAACCAGTCAGAGACAGTGTGACTTGTTTGCTGCTCTGGATAAATGCACAATGCTGAGATCAAACCTACACTGTTGCTGTATGAAGAGTATTTTACAAGTAAAGCAATGACAGAGAGCAATATTTCACATAATGGAGGACATGAATAAAAACAGAGCAGATCAGGAGAGACTCTTCTGGAGTTGACACAGATGAGTTTCAGTCTGTTTGTGTGTCTCTGACAAACTGAGGAACTCTGCTTCATGTTGATCAGCAGTTTGGACTCATGTTGGTTAGAAAATCATTCTGACTGTGTTTCTTCCTGCAGGGTGGACCATGGGGGAGAGCAGTGGTTAAAACCTGGTCTGAGGAAGTGTAAGTTTGACTCAGTCTTTCCTCATTTTATTGTGCATGAGTCAGTGTTTTATCATCCATCAGAGCTGTTGTAGCGGCACCTTTGAAGAATGAGGCGCAGGGTGGAGTTTATTACTCCCTGGGCAGAAGTTTTGGGTTCCAGTTTTGTCATTTGTTTTTGTGTTTTTCTTTTCCTGTGGGCCGGACTTTGGGCATCGCTGTTCTACAGGAGAAAAGGAAAACAGAATCAACCCCAAATGATAATGCACCAACAATCTCAACCAAAGAAAGGAACATAAGGACAGAAAAACTGAAAAACAGAAAAACTAAAATTAACAACTATAGACATACTGTATAACTAAGAATAAGGCCACAATCACTGCATCAAACCAAAATAATAAGCAAAAGTAAGCAAAAACAAAAACAGAGAAATAGTAATAAATTAAAGAAAAAATAAATTAAATTGCGGTCCGTGCGGGGTAATAATAATCCCTAGGGTTTCAATAAAAAATAAAGAAGACACTTCCTAAAACAAGGTGATAATGCACAGGGACACTGCTCAGAAGACACCAACTGCAGCTAATGCTGGCAGTGAGCCACACTAGGATGAGAGGCGAAGCAGTGGTTAGCTCTGAACAAAAACAGGCAAAACAAAACAAACACAAAAACAAAGGCAAAACAGCAGCAACGCAACCCCAACGTCGACTAACACTAACGGGTGCAGCCACACGCCACAGGCCTAGTTAGGCCAATGCAGGGCCAACGCCATGTCACAAAAAGAGCCTTTTATTATGTGTCAGATACAGTTAGCTATGGCAAATGGTTTATATGACATTATGCTAGGCAGTACTGCTGTAAAGGCTACATACCAAACAGGCAGCATGATGGCAGAGGAAGAACTGGCGTTCACCGCAGCCACGCTATGGCATTTAAATCCCTGAGGTGTATCCAAAGAAGAACATATTTACTACTGTATAAAAACCTTTACATAGTAAAGAGCATGACATGAATGTCAACATCCTCCTCTGACACACCTCTGTCAGAGAGTCCAGTTCCAGCTCCAACAACATGGCCGTCCTTGCGGATGACTCTGTTGAGTCTGTTTATGTCCCTCACCCTCAGACTGCTGCCCCAGCAGACAGCAGTTATCTACTAAGTTATCCACCACAGACCTGTACTCCCTCTCATCACCAGCAGTAATACATCCAACCACTGCAGAATCATCAGAATTTGTGGAGGTGGCAGGTCTCTGTGCAGTAGGTGAAGTCTGTGGTGTAGAGAGTGAAGAGGAAGGGAGAGAGGATGGTCCACTGTGGAGCCCCAGTGTTGCTGATCAGTCTGACTGACATACAGCTCTGTAGGCGTACATACTGTGGTCTGCCAGTCAGATAGTCCACCATCTAGGACACCAGTGGGACATCCACCTGCATCGCTGTCAGCTTCTCAGCCACCTGATGGTGTCAAAAGCACTTGAAAAATCAAAAAACATGATTCTCACAGTGCTTGCCGGCTTATCCAGGTGGGTGTAGACTCTGTCCAGCAGGAAGATGACAGCGTCCTCCACTCCTAGGCGGGGCTGGTACGCGAACTGGAGGGGATCAATAAGTGGTTGGACCATGGGCCGGAGCCCTTTGCGCTTGCTGGGCACCTAAATACATGAAAATACACCTATTCTAATTAACCAAATCAGTAATCACAGCAATGCCTACAAACATCTCTCATGCCACACTCTCTTCCTGTACTGGCTGCCTCAGACTTTTACAGCTGCTTTCAACATTTGATTTATTATTTTAAAGCACTAAATGCTTTGAAGCCACATTATATTTCTGACCTTTGAACACACTTTGAACCTTCACGGGCCCTGAGGCCCTCTCAGATGTGGCTCTCCTGCTGGATCCAAATCTAGATTCCAAACAGGACAGAGAGTTTGTCCTCAGAGGCTCCAAGCTGTGGAAGTCCTTCCAGAGGAGATCAGGATGTCTGAGTCTGTTCTTTCAGTCCAGATCCTCCTCCAGACTCTGATGAAGGAGCTTTTGTATGATGCTGTTTATCCAATGATATAGTTGATGCTGTTGTTCTTCTGATGTTATAAATGTGTTGTCTGTCTTTACTAACATTGCTGCAAATATCCAGTTTGTGTTTGAACACAAAGCTGATAGTTGTGTATTTGTTCATTCAAACATTAGTGACAAAAAGTCTGATGATAAACTTTGTATGAATGAACAACATATCAGTATAGTAGTCAGTAAAGATAGAATGAAGCCATCAGATGTGTCAGATGATAAACTGCAGCTGTGTCTTTTTCTCTCCATCAGATTTCTGTCAACTTGAAGTCGACACAAACTCAGTGAACACAAAGCTCAAACTGTCTGACAACAACAGGAAGGTGACACATGTGAAGGAGGAGCAGCCATATCCTGATCATCCAGACAGATTTGACGTGTGGCTTCAGCTGCTGTGTAGAAATGTTCTGACTGGTCGCTGTTACTGGGAGGTCGAGTGGAGAGGAGGGGTTAATATATCAGTGAGTTACAGAAGAATCAGAAGGAAAGGACTCAGTGATGGCTGCTGTTTTGGAAGAAACAATCAGTCCTGGAGTCTGAGCTGCTCTGGTGATGGTTACTCTGTCTATCACAATAACACAGGAACACCCATCTCCTCCTCCTCTGTCTCTCACAGAGTAGCCGTGTATGTGGACTGTCCTGCTGGCACTCTGTCCTTCTACAGAGTCTCCTCTGACACACTGATCCACCTCCACACCTTCAACACCACATTCACTAAACCTCTACATGCTGGGTTCTGGGTGTGGTCTCCTGGTTCCTCAGTGAGTCTGTGTTGTGTGTAGAAGGAGAGTGTTTGGAAGTGACAGCAGCTTCAACTTTGTGCTTTAAATGTTGATGTTTCACTTTCATTTGAATCACTGAACTGTAAAAAAGTGGACTGATGGATCTTCTTGTTCTGGATGATCCTGGACAGATGAAATTCAGGGTTTCTCTTCTCTGAGGTCTACCACCACATATAAACCATGTTTCCCCACCAAACTGTTAGAACTGATGAAGCTGCTTGGATGAGCAGCGAAACGTCTTCAAGAAAACTCTATAAGTCCAGATGCCTTGCTTCAATCTTCTTCGATCTTTCTTCACAAATCCTGTTTAAAGCATATAGTAACATTAAGAAACTGAAACTGTTCACTCTGGTTATGGCAACTTTAAAGTACTGATGGTGAGAGCTACCAGGAAGGGTTTGTGTGTGTCTGTATGTGGAGTCATTGTGTTAATAATCACTTATATTCAATTATTGATTATAGTATTTTGTGCCACATGAATATGTTGAAACCATGCTTTGCTAGCGTAAGGTTTTACTCAATGCTCTTTTTTACTATTCTAACATTCTCTCTTATTTTGTTTAGTGTTAGGATTATTTTTTAGCTTTTTAAGTACTACGGTTGTTTTTATACTTTTATGCTAGTATGTGTTAATGAATGTTGTTTAAGCATTGTGTGTGTTATGTCAGATGGAAAACTACTTGTAAGTGTCCTTAAGATGAACTGAAGGTACATGAGTTAACCTGACGGGAACAGCAGCACCATGTTTGTTAACACTGAGCAGAGAGATCAGATGCTGTGCTTTAACTCCCCGTTCACACTGGAGAAAGTCAATCCAGTTAGAGTGGTGATCAAGCAAGTGTGCAACAGACCGTGTGTGTGTGTGTGTGTGTGTGTGTGTGTGTGTGTGTGTGTGTGTGTGTGTGTGTGTGTGTGTGTGTTGAGCTGTATAGACAGAGAAGGGATAATATAGTATGTGACATAAGGAAAGAAAGGGTAAAGATAAGAAATAGAGAAATAGAGATAGAAGAATGTTATGCTTTTGAGATGTTCTTATAAAGTAGTTATAGATATTATATAGAATAAGTGTGTCTTAAGTTTTTATTTTATAGGAAAACTCACTAGGACAGAAGAATGAAGAGGAGTGGCTTCATGTGCCAAGAGGCTGGGACCAGCCTGAGCACCACGAAGGGAGAGCTAAGTCTAAACTAGTCTAAGTTCCTCCCCCACTATAACAACCAATTAGACTGTACTGTGAGGAAGTATATAATGTAATGTCAGACAAAGAACTTTATCCTTTTCTAGGAAGGTGGTTGCAGTTAACTGCTTGCACAGAAAAGGTTCTTGTACAAGCTAAATGTATTCTTCCAATTAATACTCAGTTGAGGAATAGTTCCTCTTGTGTAGTCTTACAAATAGCGCACACGGTTTTTACATTAGCTATATTTTTTAGCTAAAAAAAGCAGAACTGCTCTAAGTAATTATTCAATTTAATTTGGCCATAACTTTGACTATATATGCAATTGAATAATTTTTGCTAAATAAGCTTAATTTTACATACATTTTGGAAATATGATTTAAAAAAATGTCATATGTCAATAATACACTGTGGGCAAATTTTACACCCTTTCCTGTTGTTTGGGACAAAGACGTCCTCTAACTGTTTTAAATATCAGATACATTTTTTAAATGTTTTTTTCATACATCTTTTAATTAACCCCAGTTATGATTAAAAGTAGTAAAAAAATCATTTTCCCTCAGGATTTTAACCCTTTAATCACCAATTTCATAAGGGATGGTGCCAATGGAAAAACAGTACAGTCTTGGACATGTCAAACATTAGTAACAACATTGACTTTGATGCATTGTTAGTTTTTGCACAGCACTGGATTTTCATTTTTTCTCATGGACATTTTTGTCCCATAGACTTCCATTATAACCACATTTTTGACTGCACAGCCATGCATTCTTGATTGTTGGTGGTTTACCCTGTTGGAAGGAGGTTTGATTTGTGATTTTTACAGTAATGACCCTATCTGTCATGCTCCTGCACATGTCTTCTTAAAATGTACTAAGAATCATTCTGGATAAAACTCCTGTGAGCGGTGTACAGAGCATGGGGTTTGTATTGGAGATAGGGTTGTGTTTTCTGATTTAACTGCACCATGAGAACAGATTTGCAGTTTGAACTTATGATGGATGAAGAACATCACCATGGTGTTTCACCTCTACAAGAGCTTGGCATAGGAATGGTATCAAGCTTTGTACTCAAAAACATGCATTTAGTTTTAGTCTAGCAGACTCTGTAGCTGTGTGTACTCACACACAACAAGGTCAGTGTGCAAATGGATCTTTGTCAGGTTCTTTGATTAGTGGACAATATCTGGTCTCATAAGAACATAGATCTGTGTGGTTGCCCAGCATCAAGGCAGGAGAACAACATACTCCTCTTTTACAAACACCTTTTATCCTATCTTGAGATCCCCAGAGGTACCATAAAATCATGTCCTCCCCTCATCCTGCACCAATGGGGTCAGCTCAACTGCTGTTTAGTTTACATTATTTCGTAATGGTTAAACGTGAGAGTCAGGAGAAAAAACAGGAAGGAAATAGCAGGGGGTCCCACTCTGTTGATGATAAGCCTAAGTTGAACATAATTCCCCCACAAGAATGATCTCTTTCCCATAAGAGTGACATGACGCGCCATAAAAGCTTACACCTCTTCCCCCATGTAAGTTCACTTCAAGTCCTGAAATCTCATAAGCTGTGGGTCAGATCTGAAGTGACCAGAAAGAAAAACTCACAGAAAGGGGCGGTTCATAAAGTTGGGTCTAGGAGATGAACACATTCTTTCTGTCAAGATCTCGATTTACAACCTTAGCTTGATATCAACCAGAGCTGTCTCCAAAGAGCAGACAACAACTGACAGGGATTGAAGTCCAAATCTATGAGAAGAAGGAAATTCCACACTTCTCAATACATTCAGTATACCTGGCTTATTTTGATCTTCTATAAAACTTACTACACATAAACACTCAAAAACACATATTATAGTAGTATGTATAGAATAATAAACACAGAAATTAAAACTTCATGTTAGGGAGACACTTCTAGATATGTGGACCCACACCACATAATACACAATGCAGAATAAAAGTGTGTAGTGTTAGTCCAGGGGATGAGGGGAAGCAACAATAATGTTACCCAGGCCTGAGGAAGAGACAGCAGTCGGAAACAGTGACTATTAATTAAATTTATTAACTTAAATGAATAACAAAATAGTAAATCAAACACAAAAGCAAAACTAAAAAGATCAGCGCTGATTATCATGCTCTAGTCCCTCTGGACGGAGCAAAGACGCATGGTGTGTGCGTCCACAAGTTGGCCCACACTGGCCCCGGCCATGTGCACACCTCCAGCTGATATACTTCTGCTGATGAGGACCAAGTGGACTCAGGTGTTGATCATCCACTTGGTCCACTGGAAGCATTGGGAACCTGCACAGAAAGCAGAGACACAGACATACACACAACAAACAAGCACCGGCACGTAACAGTAGACACACAATTATGTGATAAAATACTTCCTATAACTCCATATACAAGCCAGAAACTACACTTCCTAAGCACCACATTAGATTCTGGAATTTCTTTGATCTTGGCCAAAATAGGCCACAATTCCAGTACTTGTTTTAACAGTGATAGCTTTCTCTTCTCTATATTAGTGGCAGACATCTGTGCCTTAGCTTTGCCTACTTGAGGTCTCTTAACAGTCTTATCACACCTTCTGGATTGAGATGGTGAGCCATCACCTTCCAGTGTGGTAAAGACTGGACTGCCTGTACGTACACTAGAAGAAGACAATATGTCAGACAGTTGGTCAGTGGTGGATGTCTCAAGCAGGTTATTGTCATATGCTTTGCTGTCCTCCATTTGTTCAATGTCCTCAGACTCTGCGTCAAGCTGTTGTAAACATAAGTAGTAAATACAAAAGCACTGAAGATCTTGTGAATTTGTAAGATTTCCTCCCAACTTTATTCATGTGTATTTCTGTCATGGTATGTATAGGGGAGGACACATCAAATAGGCTTGGATGTTGCTGCCACAGCTCAACAAACCTGGCCTCCATGACATCTGTCGAACGCTGTGTGGGTGCCACCATGTTTGTTATCATCTGTGATGTTGAGCGTGTTCGCCCGCATGCGCATTGGGAGAAAACACAGACATTGGGGCGCATCTCCGCTTAAACTGTGCGATACCCTCATGATGGGGGACAAAAATATCAAACAACCAATCATCCAATTGCCAATCATGTGATGTAAATCACCTCTCTTGAGCCCCAGTACACTGCGCAATTAAAGATGCACGACAAAGCTGAAATTCAGACCTAAAAAAATATTACGACTCAAAATTCAGGCCAAAATCGGACCAGAAAACACACAGTGTAGACCCGGCTTTAGACGCTGTAACATCTGTCTGCTCAAACTCAAAGGAGGAGCCACCTCCACATGACATCACTCTAGAGACTAAATGATGCTTCATTAAGTGCCTCCTTCTATAAAGCAATGGCAATTGTCAACACTCAATGATCCCCACAGCCTCGAACCACTGACTCCTAATCATCTGCTGACCATGAAGTCTGTTACAGCCTTACCTCCTCCAGGCAATTTTGTCAAAGATCTCTATGAGAGACAAAGATGGAGACATGTTCAATACTTGGCAGAACAGTTTTGGAGTAGGTAGAGGAAAGAATATCTGCCCTCAGGCAAAGCTGGCACTGTCCCCAAAGAAATGTACAAACTGGAGATATTGTAATGATGAAAGAAGGATTTACAGCTGTATCATTCTGCACCAGATGAAGCACACAGTCTATACCAGGTTGTGTCCTGTGTGTCAGAGACAGGCTGAAACACTACAGCACCTGTTTCTGACTGCTCTGACCACGCTGCCTTCTTCTCCAGTCTGCTCTCCATTTTGTGGAATTTGGAGTTCTGTTTTATTGTTTCTATTGTATATATAAAGTATATTTTTGATAATAAAACACACATCCTTATAGTGTAGATGGTGTCATGTAGAAATAGGTAATATCATACTCAACAGCAATGACAGTAAATATGGAGTAGATGTTTGATATTTGACTGCAGATTTCCTGTCAGCATGTTGCAACTGAATAACTATCAGTGTATCAGAGAGTGAAGATTAAGTTACATAAAAATAAAGTCTCTCTACTAAAGGACACCTTAATCTGGGATTACTAATGAGTATAAAAGGAGTTTATTAAAATATTATATCAGATACCCTCTTTTATAGGGGTTGTCTTGATTCACAATCAGTGTTGCTTTCTAACTGGACAGACTGATTTCACAGAAGTGTGACTGACTTGGCCCACAGGTATAAAAAAATTTCCCTTCCCACCCTTATGGGTGGTGTGTGTCTTCCTCAATCTCTGGTCTTCTACCAGAGTCCTGGAAGTTTGAGGGTTCTTCACAGTATCTTAGCTGTTCTTGCACTCTTCTGGACTGAGAGCTCTGATGTTGTTCCTGGGATCTGTTGGAGCCACTCTCCCAGTGTGGGGGTCACAGCCGAGTTGAGTATGGATGGCAGTCTGCATAGCTTACCCTGTTGTCAAAGGCCTTTTGGCTATTTAAAATATGTAATGTACAGATTTGAAGTCATGCTGGCATTACCAGTGAAGGCAGCAATACCACATTTTATATTATAAAATATTTATTTGATCACCCCAGATGGTCCTCCGCTGTAACAATTTGATAAGGTTATTATCATTAGCTACTACCAAGGGGTCGTGCTATTGCAAAGTTTTAAGGAAAAAACACAAAACCACCAAACACAAGAACACTTTTCAAATATGTATTAACATATGTCCATACACCACACCAATGCAACCCCACCAAAACCCCCACACTCAGTCAGTGTTCATTGTCTTTTGCACAGATTTCTGCTCTGTTTATATAAAGAAATCAAAAATAGGTATTCCACCAACTCCAAACGAGAATTCCAAACAATAGCGATCTCCAGCGTCTCTGGGAGAGTAAAAAATGAGAAAACAAAAATAAGTTCGATCTCACCCACATCCAGGATTCAAACCCGGGCCTCCCATCCACGGCGCCATCCACCCGACCTGTTTTGAAGTCCAGAGTCGCTCGCCAAACTTCTGCAGAGCGTACCGATATCCTGACCAAATGAATGGATAAACTCCCAGGTTACGGCAGGATTAATCCGATGGATAATCGGTCCAGTCTGTAGATACGTGGAGCTTCCCCTCAGGTAGGCCGCAGCCATTCTCTTGCTGGCGCCTCCAATAATCACTGCTTCGGTCGTCGATCACTATTTTCTCCTCCTGTCGCTTCCGCCTCTCCTCTCTCCTCTCTCCTCTCCTCTGGCCTCTCTGGCCCGCTTTCCCATGAGTCTTTTAAACCCATGGAGGGCGTAACTAGGCGGCACCTTATCCTTAAAAAAACTCAATTAAACAGACCCAGGTATCTTTTACACATACAATGGACAATCTACATAGCATAACTTACAAACACTAATGTCACCTCGACTATGCATTTGCTGGTATGCTTGACACATTTACAGTGTCACACCGCTATGTGTAAAGAGTGTATCTGATCCCAAGACTGCTCCTGTTGAAGGTATAGCTCCTGGATATCAGGCCTCTGTGTGTATAATAACACCTGTTTGGTGTTCTATTGTGAAACATCAAAGCATGTGAGTGCTCCTCCACACCAGAACAGTAACAGAACTGAAGAAGCCACTCATGCTTTATAGCTACGTTTTTTTTTTTTTTTTTTGTACTTGTGTGTGAGGCCACAGTTTAACTTTTGGGAAATACTCTCTGTCAGCTAATCAAAACAAGTAAATTGGGTGCATTTTTGTCATGATTTGAGCCATGGCTCTTATTTTGAAGTTTGTTTACCTTCGCATTAGTTCTGTTTTCATTGTGTTACTTCCTGTTTTATTTGTAGTCACTGTTTCCCCCTCTTGTTTCAGGTGTCTTGACTTCCCCTTCTTCATGTGTGTTCCCTCCCCCCTCCCGTTGTGTGTCTTTCTTCCCTCGCATTGCCAGTTCGTCTTGTGAGTAATCCAAGTGTACCAGCCTTTCTACAGCTTGTTGGTTTTTGGGAGCAGTTTAGTGTTTCAGCTTTCAGCCCTGTGTTTTTGGATTCTTTGTGTTTGACCTCGCTTGGACTTTTGGACTACGCTTTTTGCCTTTTGTGCTTTTGTTTACACTGACTGATCACCCATGTACCGAACCCTGGCTAGTATTAAAGGACATCTGTGCATCTGTGTCCTCCATTAACTACACCCTGACAGTTTTCCAATTCATATTTGTGCACGTGTACACCAACTGAAAGTAGCAAACAGATGATTTACTTTTTTTTTAGATAATCAAGCTCATTATTATGACTGAAGGAATTATAATTCATCTCTTCATGATTTGAGCTCAGTTACGACCCCCTCTTTAACTGAATATTAATTGCACCAAATGTCCAAAATTTAAAAAAAAAAGTTCTAAAGAAAGAATATCCCGCAGCCTCTCTAAAACAATAGGACTGAATATTTTCAAATGACATGAACAATCAAATATTTAATATTTTATGTTATTTTTCATTAGAAGTTATGTATATGGGTTTTTTGTTGCTGGTCAGCAGAAGTAGTAGTGGAAGGCACCATTTTTCTTATGATGTGCCAAAAGCATCCACCATTCTCAACCTGATCTTCATCCGAAGCTTCACTGTGTTTTGAAAAGAAGAAGAAACTTTAAGTTTGTGCATCTTCACCTCGCTCAGCCAACCACATTTGCATCATTGAATACATGAAAAGATGTTCATCTGATTGGAAGAATATCATGCAGATATTTTTGAACAAAACTTCATCTACAAACCAATCAGCTTCCTGGAAACAATGAGACATTTTTAAGCCAGAACAAATTTGGCAGCTAATATATGTACTCTCAATATAATAACTTAAATATCATGTTACACATCTAAAATCGTTATTTTACAACAATGACAACATGCACTGCTGCCACATGTGCCACAAACACACAGAGCATGTTCCTCAGTGTAGGGGAGCGTCATTAGTTTGATTGCTGCAAGGCACTCACACTCCTAAACTTGTATTCAGATTTGTTCAAATATGTTTCATTTTCAAAATATTAATAAACATTCAAAAGCCATTTAACATTGGAGTCTATGAGAGAGCCCTTCAACAAGGGTCATCTGCCAAATGTATCTCCTCCTACAAATTTCAACCTACAGACTCCAGTTTAGTCTTAAAACACTCAATAGATGCTGGTCTATCAAACTTATATTCAGAATTTTCTAATTTCAAATAGTTTCCACACGGCAGGCTCGCAAAGTTGAAGTGGTTTTTGAGGTCTCCTTTTTATCAGTTCAAAGGAACACTCGTTAGCTTTCTGACGGTGTGACGCTTAAAACTGAACAACAAACCATTTTGCCTTTATAGCCAGCTTGTCGGGGAGAGTGCCGGTCATTTTTTCTATTAAAGCTGGATCCATACTCCACGAG
The DNA here is from genome assembly GCF_900634625.1 of Parambassis ranga. Taxonomy (NCBI): domain Eukaryota; kingdom Metazoa; phylum Chordata; class Actinopteri; family Ambassidae; genus Parambassis; species Parambassis ranga. Next base: position 3,682,218 of record NC_041035.1, read on the forward strand.
AACAGAGAACTCCCTTCCCCGACGCCCACAAAATGAAGTCATTTTTCTCTCGGACAGCCTGTTGTGCAGCGATCTCGTACACATGGCCCGGGCAGAACTTTTTCTCTCAAGGCTGTGCGTCAACCATGCTGTGATTGGTCGGAATTTATTGTGGGCGTGATGAATGTGCAGAAGCCAAGAGCTTCTTCAGATGCAGAACACACAGACGGAAGGAGGAAGCACAGCAACGATGGACAGTTTAGATGAGCAGCTCCTGGAAGGAAACACGGCGCACAGAGGAGAGCGTCTGTCCAAAAGTGGCCATAAAACCTAATCCCAGTATTGATCACGGTGTTACAGCGGCTCGCGCACATTAACCATCGGGAGACGGGATGTATTATTGCAGACAGTCATCCACACGTTCACAGAGTTAAACTCACACAGACCAGAGGTCTGCTACAGTCAGCTACACTGATCTTCATCTATTGTCATGCTGTGCGCCCTCTTCCCTGAACATTATCAGCTCGTTAGGCCAGGTAACCACGACTGTGCTCACAATTTGCAATACAACTGCATTGTCAACCTTTTGTGTGTGACGTGCGCTGCGTAGGAGGCCGTATGAGGAGTTCTGCACACACACGTCTCGCGGAGTATGGTACCTCCGTCTTTTTTTTTACTTAACTCCAATTAAAATAAATGGGATCTGCCCTGAGAGCCAGGCACGTGCCCTTTTGTCAAAGTGAATTTTTATTTTATTTATTCCACGACGTGCCCTCTCTGCCCTGACCTGCCCTGTAGCTGAGCGCTGCTGAGCTGGAAGACGGTCGGCCACTGCTGGTGGCGACACCGAGGGAGTAAACTGGTCCGGTGAGCAGGTTCTGCAGCGCCGGTATGTTTGTGCACGGTGTAGTTTTCACTGACGAAGTGAAGTGAGCCATGAGCGTCCAGTGTGACGTCTGACTGCACACACCTCTAACAAGTTTAGCCGCTAGTTAACCAGACAACCGACAGCACTGCGCACTCAGCTGTCTGCAATTAGCGACCTATCAGCCAATCAGAAAATACAACTTCTTGTTGCCAGGTGAGGTCTGAGACACACCATGCAGCGGATGTTATGGCACATAGGGCAAGCCAAGAGTGAGAGACAGGGAGCGGGTTTCCTTCTATATTGATCCCTTCCTTTGTTTTTCAGTCACTTAATTTGAACTGCTTGTGTGTGCTGATCAACACAAACAGACAAATCAGCACAGATTCATGGTGAACTAAGTTACCTGTTGTTGGAGGCTTTGAGTAATCTATTTCTAATCTGTTTAATCTGATCTATTCTGTGAAGTCTCTAAAATCTGACAGTCCAGCTGATCTGGTCTCATTGGGAATACAGTGAAACAGACATTTTTGTGGTTAAAATCATGGTGGCACAGAGGTTAAATGTAACAGATGTAAACATATTTTGTTCTAATAATCTGTTAGTGTAGTACCACCATGAGGCTGACAAAACTGTTTCGTTTTCAGTTTGTTTTGTATTTGTTCATCATTGCTTAAAATAAATAAGGAGTTGTTTTTGTTAGACCTCGTTTCGCCTTGTCTGCATTTGAGTCATTAAAACACAAAGACAGATTAGAAAGTGTGTATAATGAAAATATTGCTATATTTACAGATGGTTCAAAACATCCCAGTACAGGAAAAACAGGTTTTCCAGTGACAGTTCCTGCATTCTTTACCTGTCAGACAGCAGCAGCAGAAGCGCAGCTCCACACATGAAGGTGAAAACTTCTGGAAGTCAGAACTGATTCAGCAGGTGAGAATCTGTCAATATCTGATCAATGATCAGTTTGATCGAGGTGATCAAACCGATCATTGATCAGATATTGACATTTGATATGTATTTCCATGTAACTGATTGATCTTTGTTGTATAACTGAAAGGTGGTTCAAACGTCTGCTATAGAACCGCTCTCTCTGTCTCTTAAAAACTTAAAACAGAGAAAATGTCGGTTTATTCTAAATTCATCAAATTAGAGTGTTTCAGAGCGACTGTGGCGCATTCGTAGGTTTCGTTGCGTGTTTACATTGATTTTACGGTAAAGGTTTGACCTCATGGTGCATTCAGGTACATCTTGTTGAGTCGTACAAAATGTGCTGGAGTGGAAAGAGCGTTGAATGACTGAAGGTGGTTTTAATTCGGCTGCTTCTTAATTCTTTAGACACAAATATTTTTCTTTATTAAACAGCCTGCGTTATTTATATAAAAGAACCGGATTAACCAGATAGTACACAACATGAAGTTTAATTATTATAAATCAAATACTGCAGACATTATAGTTAAATCACATGTTGTATGAGTCTCTTTGAGTTAAATGTCCTGAGAAACTAACACATTTCAACCATTTTCGGCAATTTTTAATGATTCTTTTATTTATTGTATTTATGGAATGCAGGCAGTGAGATTCAGTGTTTACAGAAATACAGTTTATTTTATTTTTTATTTTTTATGAGCATACACAAATATGAATAAACTCCTGAAATCCATAGTCCTCATGAACAGACATGTGTTATCTTGAGTATGAAATGCAAACAATATAGATCATAAATCCACAATATAGAAATAATTGTATACAGTGAAATAATGAAGAATGAAGAAAACGACGGATGGCTTCACTGCACTGCCACCTGCTGGCAGAGCGCAATCACAGCAGGGACACACGGTGACATAAAAGCTGTTTTTATGTTACAGATCTTTACACGTGATGAACACAATAAATGAAACAATTGTACAATATCACACTATATTCAACAGTGTGTTTATTGGGTTTATAACATAGATCAATAAAAAATAACATATACAATAAAAGCAATTGATGAAAACAGACAATAATTAAAGGGGGAGGAAAGAAAAGAAAAGAAAACAAACATGTAGGATACATTCATCAAGATGTGAATTACCACAAATTAAACAGACCAGAATATAAAGACTAATTCTCTCCAGATTCAGACAGCATGTGTGACAAATGCTTGATTCTAAGAAAGTTCAAAAGATCAACATATCAAAAAACAATAAATACAATAGACACAAGCAAAAACTCTCACATACACATACACACACATGGCAGCAACAAAAGAAGAAGAAAATGTACATAAACACACATAAAGCAGGTCAAAGAAGATAACACCACACTTTATGTAACTGAGTAGTTTGAAATGCACCTGTGATGATACTTTAGTCCGAGTTAGTGAGCACAGCTCTGACAGTCACAGATGAGTTATACAGTCTGATGGCGGACAGCAGGAATGACTTCCTGTACCGTTCCTCAGAGCAGCGGGGCAGCAGGAGTCTGTTGCTGAAGCTGCTTCTCAGTCTGTCCACAGTGTTGTGGAGAGGGTGGGAGGGATTGTCCATGATTGACAGCAGTTTAGCCAGCACTCCACCTCCTCCAGGTTGGCGAGCTTAAAGCCAACATCAGACCCTGGCTTTTTGATGAGTTTGTCCAGTCTGTTGGCGTCCTTTGCTTTATTGCCTGATCCCCAGCACACCACAGCAAAGAAGATGGTGCTCACCATGACAGACTGGTAGAACATGTGGAGCATCCTGCTGCAGACATTGAAGGACCTGAGTCTCCTCAGGAAGTACAGTCTGCTCATGCCCTTCTTGTAACCTCAGTGTTTGTGGACTACTCCAGTTTATTGTCCAGTTGGACACCCAGGAACTTGTAAGATGAGACTATGTCCACATCTTTCCCACTGATACAGACTGGGGAGGGCGGGGGCTTATCCCTGCTGTAGTCCACCACCATCTCCTTTGTCTTGGCCACGTTCAGCTGCAGGTGATTCTCTCCACACCACCTGACAAAAAACGACCCCATATACTTTGAAACCTTTGCTGTTGATCTTTAAGAGTGGAAGTAATCTTCTCTAAATGCAAACATAGACACATCTCTTTGAGGCAATAACCTTTTTTGTTTGTAACAAACATATATTGACAAGATATTGCTCTCTATGTTTTATATTGTTTGCATTTAACACACAAGTCTAAAATATTTGAATTGAATTTACTTAATCTTGCAGGAGTCAAATAAACTCATCAACCATTTATATTGCAATAATTTCAAGTGTGTGTTTGTTTGCCTCTGAGCTTTTATACATGTTAAATTCCACTGTTCAACTGAGATTTCCTCTTGTAGGTCAGCCTTCCAGACATTAAGCTTAGCTACTGAGGATTCAGATGACTCTGCCATTAATAAACCAGAAATTTGGGAAATAATACAATATCACATTTTCATTGTTTCTGAACCATAAACATTGATGAATGTGTATAGATCAAACAAACTGTCCACTCAAATGAGATTCATTTTTCCATTGTGAGGGCGCCCCCTGCTGGGTACAAACTACATCATTTATGTCCTTCAATAAGAACATGTTTCACAGCAGGTCATTGATCACATCTAGTTTTGATTGATTAAAAACAGACATGGCTGATATGCCAAATATCTGACTAAGGTATGTTTGTTATAAATAAATTCACATTGATAATTGAAACTCTTTAGAAGAAACATGTCCTTTTCAATGTTTTCATAAATATGTGTGTATAATATTTGCCATTATGAGAACTGTGTCGGTCATCAGTGCTCATACAGTAGCTGCTCATGTCTTTTCTATAGAAAACAGTCCACAGACTGTTACAGAGGAAGGTCTCAGTGTTTCACTCACAGGCTGTTCACACTGTGGACATAAACACACATGAACACATGTTCATTTATTCACATTTTCACATATGGAGATAAGTGACAGAATTCTAAATGAAACACTGAATGTGTGTGTGCACTGTTCCACTTACAGTATGTCACATAAATAATAACAGCATCAGATGTTTACAAACTCACCAAAAAAGACAAAAACAAAATAAAAGCCTGAAAACAGATCCTGATCTGAGGCTCTAATACTAAACTAACAGCCTGTTAGCATCTACATGAAGGATCAATAACAACATGCTGACTGTGTGCTTTTGTGTCATGTTGTTGTGTTTGTGTGAAGGTGTGCGCTCTGCTATGAGTCAGTGTGAGGACAGAGAGGAGGGAGCCCCTCCCTCTAAAAGCACTCTGTGTGGGGACCATGAGAGCCGGACCAAAGCTCAGAGGTAAGAGGACCGTCTCTAACTGTCCATGACTCTTCTCCGTGTCAGAGCTCACACTCACGTTATTCACACATCTGTGTGTGTTCAAGAACAAAGCAGCAGCACACTGCACACTCTGCTGGACCTGGACCTGGACCTGGACCTGGACCTGCCAGCTGTGTGTCCATGAAGAGTTATCAGTCAAAGGATCTGCCCCCTTATTTCAAAGATGTTGATCCATCTGAGGGTCAAAGGTCAGAATTAATGTCACAGCTGCAGTTTGTTTCCATCATTATTAAACCTTTTAAGTGTAACTTGATGATCAGCATCATTTTTCCAGAAGAACCTCAGAGTCAGTGTTTGTGATTCTATCAGGATCCAGGATGTGAGAGCAGACTCTGCTGGACCTGGACCCAGCTGTGTGTCCATGAAAAGTGATCGGTCGATGGGTAGGCTCATTGATTTCAAAGCTGATCAGCCATCTGATGATCAAAGGTAAGAATTCACACTGGAAGTGTTTTCACACTGTGATGAGCACTGCTGTACTCTTGGGGTTGTGTGTGGGACTGCCTGTCCCTCATACAAGTTTATGAACACTTTAAAATCTTCTTTATTTAATCATGAATAAAATCTGCAACAGTAGTAAACAGAGAACCCATTCAAACTAAAGTACAGAAAGCCATTTTAGTAATCTAAGGTCTGACACAGCTCCCTGTGTGTTTTTCTCCCTCTAACCAGATTGTCAGATTGTTTGTATGACTGGGTTTTTTTTACCTTCGGGACTTGTGTGAAAATCTGCTGATGTGGGTCATTTTATGCAGAACTATAGAAGGTTTTACAATCCTTCCAACACTACAGTGGCTGTTAGGCCTATATTTTGCTGGACCCTGTACAGAACTCTAATGTGGATTCTGTACATCACCAAAATGGTGGCCCTCAGTATAGAACTGGACCGAATAAAGATTCTGTTTGGACCCTTTTCTGATAATTTTCGTTTACCCTGTGCAGACCAGAGAGGAAGAGACGGGGTTGACAGCATGGTTTGTTCCAATAAACGTCAATGGGGAAACTGTTTTAAAGTTACATGTACAGAGACATGTTCAAAACCAGTAAACCTCATATGCACCATGGCATTAAATAAAAGTGGTGACTCAAAGCGCCACTACGAAACAGTAGTACAACACTTTTGAGCGTTATCCCTGAAGTCTGAGTTGAGGGGCACTAAATAGCCGAACTGCAAGCCCAGTGAAGTTTTAGTGATGGGCCCATGATTGTATGCTGTCGCTGAGACATTATTTGAAGGAAAACAAAAAAGACAAGATGTGTGAAAAATTAAAAAAATGCTGAATGTCAGCTTCAACATCAGCCAGAAAATCAGAAAAAGTAAGCACAGCCTAATGCAGCTATTCAGAGTGCACCATGCCTGTTTGGTCATTGATGAGTGTACAGATGTTACTGATAATGTCCAAGCTGTATGTGAGGCCTTCAGTTGTTTAGACTGGGACCTCTTTATTTTAAAACAAACAATGGTTATTCTGCTTTGTTTGCACTTTTTTAAATTTATTTCAGTCTGAGGTTTTAGTTGTCTTTAATTTGAAATAAAGGTCTTAAATTTATGTACCTGGGACTACTTTTATTTATTTTATCAGAGCTGTTCTCCCAGTTAAACATTTCCTGCATTGAAAATTGACAATAGATATTATTGAAACATATGAACATGTGGACATAGGGGAAGGCTAATAAGACACAAGCTAGACATCAGTTCAGAACTTTTACTTGGAGAAAATTTTAACAACTGGACCTCAGTGACTTTTAATGGAATACCCCTGGTCTAAATAAATGTGAAAATATGATCACAGTGGAAGTGGAATGGAACTCTTAAAGCTGTGCTTCAGTCATTAAAGCAGCAGCAACAGATTAAACATTAGCTGGATGTGTGGAGTTGGGCTAGTTTTCATTTTTAATACAAGAATGCTTGTTTTTCACCAGTCTATTGGTTGTTGTGTATCTGTTTAAACTGAAAACACATAAAAACACTTGTGAAGTGATTGTGTTGTTAAATGCTGATGTTTCTGTCACAGACTGCAGCAACCCAGTGTTCAGACTCCTGCTCAGGATGCCACATTTATGGTGAGTAAAACAGCTTCTAACTACAACACAACAGTCCTGAATGCTTTACAGAGACCCAGAGCCTGACCCCTGAGCAAGCATTCGAAGGTCAAGAGTGGAAAGTACCCTGTGTGTCCATGTCTTCTGATCATCCTTCAGATGGTTCTACACCTTCATTTGAGTCCAGCTGTGTTTGATGATACTGATTGGACTTGATTAGGAAAGACACACACCTGTCTATAGAAGACCTTACAGCTCACAGTGCATGTTAGAGCACATGAGGATCATGAGGTCAAAGGAGCTGCCTGAAGAGCTCAGAGACAGAATTGTGGTAGTAATACTTACAGCTAAAGCAGCTCTCCATATCCAACACTTATATAATGTTGAAGATCAAAGTAATACATGTATGAACATAAGCTGTAATATCATGAAACACTAAACTGCTGTTCTGCTCTTAAAAGTCTGAGAGTTTATACTCTGTTGTTCTGTTTCAGCTGCTGGAGGAGAACATTGTCAGGTTTGTGAAGGACGAGCTGAAGAAGATCCAGAAGCTTCTGAGTCCAGATTACCCAGAATGCTCAGAGAGTCAAAGGGAGGATGAGGAGGAAGAAGAGCAGAGGAGCAGCAGAGAGTCATTAGTGCAGATCACAGTGCACTTCCTGAGGAGGATGAAGCAGGAGGAGCTGGCTGAGCATCTGCAGAGCAGTAAGAGGATTTAAGAGCTTTAACATGATGGAAAGAGGAAATGAAGTTTACATCTACACACTCTGCTGTTAATATGATGCAGACATCTATGAATTCTTCTGAAAACACAAACTGTTTGTCTACAACTGATGAACAGATTTCATGGAGACACATTTATAGTAGTGTTCACTTATTAATGACACTTATTGTTTGTTTAGGAACTCGTGCTGCAGGGTGTGGACGTAAACTCATGTCTAACCTGAGGAAGAAGTTCCAGTGTGTGTTTGAGGGGATCGCTAAAGCAGGAGAGCCGACCCTTCTGAACCAGATCTACACAGAGCTCTACATCACAGAGGGAGGGACTGCAGAGGTCAATGAGGAACATGAGGTCAGACAGATTGAAGCAGCATCCAGGAAAGCACACAGACCAGAAACAAGCATCAGACAAGAAGACATCTTTAAAGGGTCACCTGGAAGACAGGAACCAATCAGAACAGTGATGACAAAGGGAGTGGCTGGCATCGGGAAAACAGTCCTAACACAGAAGTTCACGCTGGACTGGGCTGAAGACAAAGCCAACCAGGACATCCACTTCACATTTCCATTCACTTTCAGAGAGCTGAATGTGCTGAGAAAGAGAAAGTTCAGCTTGGTGGAACTTGTTCATCACTTCTTCACTAAAACCAAAGACGCAGGAATCTGCAGCTTTCAGCACCTCCAGGTGGTCTTCATCTTTGATGGTCTGGATGAGTGTCGACTTCCTCTGGACTTCCACAACAATGAGACACTGACTGATGTCACAGAGTCCACCTCAGTGGATGTGCTGCTGACAAACCTCATCAGGGGGAAGCTGCTTCCCTCTGCTCGCCTCTGGATAACCACACGACCTGCAGCAGCGAATCAGATCCCTGCTGACTGTGTGGACCTGGTGACGGAGGTCAGAGGGTTCACTGACCCACAAAAGGAGGTGTACTTCAGGAGGAGATTCAGAGAGGAGGAGCAGGCCAGCAGGATCATCTCCCACATCAAGACATCACGAAGCCTCCACATCATGTGCCACATCCCAGTCTTCTGCTGGATCACTGCTGGAGTTCTGGAGGACATGTTGGAAACCAGAAAGGGAGGAAAGCTGCCCAAGACCCTGACTGAGATGTACATCCACTTCCTGGTGGTTCAGACCAAAGTGAAGAAGGTCAAGTATGATGGAGGTGCTGAGACAGATCCACACTGGAGTCCAGAGAGCAGGGAGATGATCCAGTCTATGGGAAAACTGGCTTTTGATCAGCTGCAGAAAGGAAACCTGATCTTCTATGAATCAGACCTGACAGAGTGTGGCATCGATATCAGAGCAGCCTCAGTGTATTCAGGAGTGTTCACACAGATCTTTAAAGAGGAGAGAGGTCTGTACCAGGACAAGGTGTTCTGCTTCATCCATCTGAGTGTCCAGGAGTTTCTGGCTGCTCTTCATGTCCATCTGACCTTCATCAGCTCTGCTGTCAACTTGCTGGAACAACAAACAACATCTCTATGGCCTAAATTATTATTATTAGTAGTCAAACCTGAACTAAAACATCTCCACCAGAGTGCTGTGGACAAGTCCTTACAGAGTCCAAGTGGACACCTGGACTTGTTCCTCCGCTTCCTCCTGGGTCTTTCATTGGAGACCAATCAGACTCTTCTACGGGGCCTGCTGACACAGACAGGAAGTAGCTCACAGACCAATCAGGAAACAGTCCAGTACATCAAGGAGAAGATCGGTGAGAATGTGTCTGCAGAGAGAAGCATCAATCTGTTCCACTGTCTGAATGAACTGAATGATCATTCTCTAGTGGAGGAGATCCAACAGTCCCTGAGATCAGGACGTCTGTCCACAGATGAACTGTCTCCTGCTCAATGGTCAGCTCTGGTCTTCATCTTACTGTCCTCAGAAGAAGATCTGGAGGTGTTTGACCTGATGAAATACTCTGCTTCAGAGGAGGCTCTTCTGAGGCTGCTGCCAGTGGTCAAAGCCTCCAACAACGTTCTGTAGGTGGATTTATGAACCATTTCAAACATGGTTGATTTTTTTTTTATGTGAACAATAAAACACTGACTGTGTTCATTGTGTTCTGACAGGAGAATGTGAGGTTATGTCTGGGTGTGTATGTGTCCTTGTATGCATCTTATTTTACTATGTCCATTCTTATTTGTTTTTATTAGTAGTTATAGTATTTATTCCATTCAGAAACTTCAATCTAAATTACACTCAACAAAAATATAAACGCAACACTTTTGTTTTTGCTCCCATGTTTCATGAGATGGACTTGAAGATCTAAACTTCATTCCAGATACACAATATTACCATTCCTCTCAAACATTGTTCACAAATCTGTCTAAATGTGTGATAGTGAGCACTTCTGCTTTGCTGAGATAATCCATCCCACCTCACAGGTGTGCCACATCAAGATGCTGATCTGACATCATGATTAGTGCACAGGTGTACCTCAAACTGCCCACAATAAAAGGCCACCCTGAAATGTACATTTTGTTTCTGCTTTATTGGCGGTGTGGGGACTCAGAACCAGTCAGTATCTGGTGTGACCACCATTTGCCTCATGCAGTGCAACACATCTTCTTCGCATAGAGTTTATCAGATTGTCTATTGTGGCCTGTGGAATGTTGGTCCACTCCTCTTCAATGGCTGTGCGAAGTTGCTGGATATTAGTGGGAACTGGTGCACGCTGACGTATACGCCGGTCAAGCACATCCCAAACATGTTCAATGGGTGACATTGTGTATCTGGAATGAAGTTTAGATCTTCAAGTCCATCTCATGAAACATGGGAGCAAAAACAAAAGTGTTGCGTTTATATTTTTGTTGAGTGTATATTTTCATAGACTGAATGAATGATGCACTGACTGGAGGGCACTTTTAAATTTTGTTGTACTTGTGACAATGACAAATAAAGAGCTATCTATGTTTTTCTCAGACTGAGCAGCTGTAACCTCTCAGAGAGAAGCTGTGAAGCTCTGTCCTCAGTTCTCAGCTCCCAGTTCTCTAGTCTGAGAGAGCTGGATCTGAATGATAACGACCTGCAGGATTCAGGAGTGAATCAGCTGTGTCGTGGACTGGAGAGTCCAGACTGTAGACTGGAGACTCTCAGGTCAGGATACAGCTTTTTGATAATCAGTTAAATTCTGCTTCATGTTCATGTTGAAGATCTGTTGGATTTTCCTTCTTTCGTCTTGAGTTCATGACATTTTTTTGTACCTCCAGTCTGTCAGGTTGTCTGATCACACAGGAGGGCTGTGCTTCTCTGGCCTCGGCTCTGACCTCCAACCCCTCCTATCTGAGAGAGCTGGACCTGAGCTACAATCATCCAGGAGAGTCAGGAGTGAAGCTGCTGTCTGCTTTACTCAACAGTCCAGATTGTAGTCTGGACACTCTCAGGTACACAGAGACAACAGAGCATGAGTCCTCCTCAGTCTGTCAGTTTAGGTCATATATCCACAACTGAAATTGCAGAGAAAAATAATCACTGATCCCTGATTTTCAAGTGTCCATCATTTTATCTTGAGTTTTCTTAATACACGTTCTTCATTTCAAAATACGTACAGACTGTTTTTCAGTTACGCTTTGTGCAGATAAAATACAAAATGATGCCCAACTTATTAATGTCCTCAGCTGTAAGAACCACTGAATTATTTCCACAAACAAATGTTCCTGAAACAATCCATATGTGAAGCTTCAGAGGAGACAACAACACAATGGTAGATGGAGGTGTCAGAGACAGAGAGCAGTGAGTTACTACAATATTATCAATGTAAAAACTACACACATAAATGAGTGAATGTATTTATTTGAACTGTGGCAGAAACTCTTCCATCCATGGCACATGTGAACCAGGCCTGTGTTTGCATATAGAGTGAAAGAAACAACCAGTCAGAGACAGTGTGGCTTGTTTGCTGCTCTGGATAAATGCACAATGCTGAGATCAAACCTACACTGTTGCTGCATGAAGAGTATTTTACAAGTAAAGCACCGACAGAGAGCAATATTTCACAGAATGGAGGACATGAATAAACACAGAGCAGATCAGGAGAGACCCTTCTGGAGTTGACACAGATGAGTTTCAGTCTGTTTGTGTGTCTCTGACAAACTGAGGAACTCTGATTCATGTTGATCAGCAGTTTGGACTCATTTTGGTTAGAAAATCATTCTGACTGTGTTTCTTCCTGCAGGGTGGACCATGGTGGAGAGCAGAGGTTAAAACCTGGGCTGAGGAGGTGTAAGTTTGACTCAGTCTTTCCTCATTTTATTGTGCATGAGTCAGTGTTTTATCATCCATCAGAGCTGTTGTAGCGGCACCTTTGAAGAACGAGGCGCAGCCTTGACGGGTGGAGTTTATTCACGTTTTCTGGAGTTTATTACTGTTTATTGTAGCAGTTTAGGGCAGCCTAACAATGAAACCAGCCTGTGTAGCTGCCTATGTGAGAGTGGGGATGAGTGGGGAGGTGCAAACATGTTATGTGTGGGTTTACCCTCAGGCTGGGACATAACAGAGACAACCAAAGCAGACAAAAGACAAAATCCAATGAGAGACCAAAAAGGGTTGAAAAGGTCCAAACAGGGAATAAACAGCTCCATAGTCAAAGAGCAGGCAGGATTCAGACACAAAGAATCTCATTAAAAGGGTCAGACTGGACTGATGGACTGAGAGTGAAGACACTGACACACTGAGCTGTGAACAGCATGTATGTATTCCCCATATATACACAGTGTAATATTTGTTAGACGGGATAGCCGAAACAAGTTAAACAAGCCTTTACTGACAGCTCTGAACAGACAACATTAACTTATCATTCATTTCACAAAAAATTTGCATTCAATTTATTTTTATTTTAACCGTCATTTTATATATTAAAAACTGTCTGACTTGGATGAATGATGGTTAAAATAAAAATGAATTGAATGCAAATAAATTATTATTATTCTGTGGAATTTAAATCAAAACTTTATTCACCAGAATCAACAAATAACATGTTTGCATTACAGTGGTCCCTCGCTATAATGCAGTTCACCTCTCACAGCCTCACAACTTTTTACAGCGCATTGTGTTCTGCATCTGGATAGTCCGTAGACCAGTGTCAGTCAGTCTCCTCCATGCTGTGTCTCCTGTACAGTGCAGAATGCGTACTGAAAACAGGTTTTGAACTTTGGTTTCATTCTGTAATACTGGACTTGTTTTTCCACAAAGGTTTGAACTCTGACAGTGTTTAAACAGGAGAGAAAGGTGTATAAAGTGTGTAGTGAGGGGTTTTACAGCCTTAAACTTCTATAATAATTGTAACAAATAAAGCTGACTACTTCACAGATTTCACCTATTGCAGGCTATGTTTATGTTTAGAACATAACCCCCAGTGAAAATATGAACTGTCTGTTCTACAGGAGCAAAAGTAAACAGAATCAACCCCAAATGATAATGCACCAACAATCCCAAACCAAAGAAATGAACAGAAGGACAGAAAAACAAAAAGGGAAAAAAATTAAATTGACAACTATATATATGAAACTAATAAGGGAGCAATCATACACCAAAATAATAAACAAAAGTGAGTAACAAAAACAGAGAAATAATCAATAACAATTAAATACCCACAAGTAAATAACCTCATTAATAAGAGATTGGGCAAAATAAAATAAATAAAAAATAAAATAAAACAATCAATGTAGGCAGCTATAATATGGCAAACACACACACAGCCTAAAGCTACACTGAGGATGAGCCAGTCAATGGTGACATAGGGAGAGCCCCCGGCAACTGGAAGGGCGGCTAAAATAACTCCATAAGAGGAGAAGGCAGCACCAGCAGTGCCGACTAATAAATAAAGCACCCACTTCCTAAAACAAGGTGATAATGCACGGGGACGTTCCTCAGATGGCATGCACTCCAGCTGAGGCCAGCAGTGAGCCGCACTGGGATGACAGGCCAAGCAGTGGTTAGCTCTGAGCTTAAAGGCAAAACTGCAGCAACGCAACCCCAACATCGTCTCACACGGCAGGTACAGCCACAGGCCTAGTTAGGCCAACGCAGGGCCTGTTTTATTATGTGTCAAATACAGTTAGCTATGGCTGAATGAAATGGTTTACATGGCTTTCTGATTCTGATTCTGATTCTGATTACGCTCGGAAGTACTGCTGGAAAGGCTACATGTACCCACCTGCAACAGCCGGAGACAGGAAATGGACATGAGGTGCACAGCATGGGAAGAGAGGAAGGGGGGGGGAGACAGGCACCTAAATACATGTAGGCCCCGCCCACCTATGCTAATGAACCAAAAAAGAATCAGTAATCACAGCATCATTATTATTTTAAAGCACAAAATGCTTTGAAGCCACATTATATTTCTGACCTTTGAACCTTCACGGGCCCTCAGGCCCTCAGATGTGGCTCTCCTGCTGGATCCAAATCTAGATTCCAAACAGGACAGAGAGTTTGTCCTCAGAGGCTCCAAGCTGTGGAAGTCCTTCCAGAGGAGATCAGGATGTCTGAGTCTGTTCTTTCAGTCAAGATTCAACTCCAAACTTTGATGAAGGAGCTTTAGTATGATGCTCTTTATCCAATGATATAGTTGATGCTGTTGTTCCTCTGATGTTATAAATGTGTTGTCTGTCTTTACTAACATTGCTGCAAATATCCAGTTTGTGTTTGTTCATTCAAATATTAGTGACAAAAAGTCTGATGATAAACTTTGTATGGATGTTGGGAATTTATTTATATAAGGAAAATCTAGTTGTCTAGTTAATGAATGAATTAAATCGAAATTCATATCAGTGATAGATAACGAGTTAACGGTATACTGTACAGTTGATTTAAATGTTTAGTTATAGTGTAGAATAATATTTATAGGTATTGGGCTGTTTGAGGGTAGTGAACTTCATTACCCATAATGCTCTAGGAGCGGAAGAGACGTACAACGTCAAAACATTTTCAGGTTTCTGTGTTGTTGTTTTTGGTGAGCCGGTATGATCAGCGGTTCTCGTTTGCACACGTCAGCATGTATTGTTTTTACCTTTTTTAATCCACTAAACTTTTCAAACATATCAGTCAGTAAAGACAGAATGAAGCCATCAGATGTGTCAGATGATAAACTGCAGCTGTGTCTTTTTCTCTCCATCAGATTTCTGTCAACTTGAAGTCGACACAAACTCAGTGAACACAAGACTCAAACTGTCTGACAACAACAGGAAGGTGACACGCGTGGGGGAGGAGCAGCCATATCCTGATCATCCAGACAGATTTGACTGCTACTATCAGCTGCTGTGTAGAAATGTTCTGACTGGTCGCTGTTACTGGGAGGTCGAGTGGAGAGGAAGGGTTCATATATCAGTGAGTTACAGAAGAATCAGAAGGAAAGGACACAGTGATGACTGCTGGTTTGGAGGAAACAATCAGTCCTGGAGTCTGTTCTGCTCTGATGATGATTACTCTGTCTATCACAATAACACAGTAACACCCATCTCCTGCTCCTCTGACTCTCACAGAATAGCAGTGTATGTGGACTGTCCTGCCGGCACTCTGTCCTTCTACAGAGTCTCCTCTGACACACTGATCCACCTCCACACCTTCAACACCACATTCACTGAACCTCTACATGCTGGGTTCAGGTTGTGGTCTTTTGGTTCCTCAGTGAGTCTGTGTTGTGTGTAGAAGCAGAGTGTTTGGAAGTGACAGCAGCTTCAACTTTGTGCTTTAAATGTTGATGATGTTTCACTTTCATTTGAATCACTGACTGTGATTTCAGGTCAGAACATGTTTTTGTCTTAGAAGCAGTGAAATGAGCTCCTAACCACTGAACTCCTGTAAAAACTGGACTGATGGATCTTCTTGTTCTGGATGATCCTGGACAGATGAAGTTCAGCTTTTCTCTTCTCCTGTTCCTGATTGGTGGAAGCAGCAGAATGAGCTCCACCTGTAACAAACACTGACCTCCATCTGTCTCTGTGTGATGATGAAAATATATACTGGTACCACACATTCAGAGTGATTCTTGATATTGATAAGAGTGATGGTACCATCGATCAAATTTACAGTGATCTGAGCAACGTGTTAATACTAATAATCAGTATATTAATAACTTCCTTCCACTACCTTTCAAGCATTTAGTGTAGACTCTATGTACAAGCATGTATCCGGGATCAGCTCTGCAGACTCGTTACACATACCCGGGTATTTTAAAAAACGAGTATTTCCTTTCTTTTTTTTTCCAAAATAACATCGTGCACACATCATCGTTTTCAAAAAGTTTCTGTGTGGGAAAAAGTTACAGTGTGGAAGGAGAAAGCCGAGCAAGCCAATCAGAAGCCTCATTGCAGTCTGGCTCTTTGTGTCAGAAGTTGTTCTAAAGTTTCTGAACCTGGAGACCTAGCATGTCTCTGCTCCTCTACATAGTAAGAGGAGCTGTATTTGCAAATGCAAACATGTAAAAACTGTCCTGCCATCTGACGCCAAGATAGGTGTTGTACTGTGTAGGCTGGCTGACCACCGATGAGGTGTGGAGATGGAGGTGGAGCTACGGCGGCGGTAGGCTGATGGGAACTAGTGATATGGGGCTTCAGCTGGGACACATTGTATAGGGGCAGTGGATGGTAAACACATATTCATTCAACCCACTGCCAAGAGTGGAAGCATGTACTATAACTACAAGTCAAGGTTTTCCATTATACTTATGGCTGTAAGTGATGCTCACTACAAATTTCTATATGCAAGCGCAGGAACCCAGGGCAGAGTATCAGATGCAGGTGTGTTTGCCCAGTCAGACCTGAGAGTCGCTATGGACACAGGCCTATTGCATATCCCTCTGCTCATTACCTACCCAACACTGATGTCACGATGCCCTACATGTTTATTGGAGATTAGGCCTATCCTCTCACAACGGATTTAATGAAGCCTAATCCCTTTCGAGATCTGAACAGATGTCAAAGGATCTTTAATTATCATCTTTCCAGGGCAGGTCGTGCTGTTGAAAATGCCTTTGGAATTTTGGCAAACCGCTTTAGAGTTTAGAGTAGTTAACATTGTTATTGCATGTCTTTGTCTGCACAACTTTCTGCGAGGTAGAAGATCAGATGCCTACATTCCACTCACATATGTGGATTCTGAAGATGCCAACCATAAACTGATTGTTGATGTACTGAAGTTTGATGTACATGGAAAAGAAAATGTACTGTAATAAGAAGATGTATTAAAATGTATATTGTTTTATATTTGTGTAAGACTTAACAGTGCTTGTTATAAGCAAGCCAGGTCATGTTATGTACTCATTGTACAATGTTTATTTTTCCAGTAAACAAGGAGATCAACAGATTTCTTTCAAAACATATAGTGCCTTTGAATTTACTCTTCTGCTGCACAGCAGCAAGTTTCATTTTCACTGAAATGATGTTTTCTTAGACGGCATCTCTGTTACAAACAAAAACTGCTCAATGCAACAACCTTGCCAACATTACAGTAGCAATTAGATTAGATGTAAACTTTTTTAAAGGACAATGGAGGTGTGCTGCCTGGAGCTGCTATCAGGTTGATTCTGAGGGTTCTGGACCCCGAAATTGAAATGGCACGCTTGTTTGAGGCCTTGCCTGAGATGGGTGGGAGCCCATTAACAATGTACTGACTGTTTGGAACTGACTCTGTTCTGCCTCCTGGACATCATACAACATATTCATTATATTTTAATTATAGTTTAAGTCTAAGTGTGGCATGTACTTGTTTTAATAATGATAGCTTTGTCTTCTCTATATTAATGGCAGACATCTGTGCCTTAGCTTTGCCTACCTGAGGTCTCTTAACAGTCTTATCACACCGTCTGGATTGAGATGGTGAGCCATCACCTTCCAGTGTGGTAAAGACTGGACTGCCTGTACGACACTAGAAGAAGACATAATTTTAGACAGTTGGTCGGTGTCAATGGTGGATGTCTCAAGCAGGTTATTGTCTATGATTCACTGTCCTCAGACTCTGCATCAAGCTGTTGTAGACATTTGTGGTAAATACAAAAGCACTGAAGACCTTGTGAATTTTGTGAAACATGAACATTTTTAAGAATGAAACACATTGTATGAAGAACTGTAATTCTAGCAAAAAAAAGCTTTTGACGCTGTAAACACCTGTCTGTTCAAATTTAAAGGTGGAGCCACCTCCACATGACAACTCTCTAGAGGCTAAATGATGCATCATTACAAGCCTTCTTCTATGACTCAATGGCAGGCCCGGACCAAGGCATAAGTGAACTATGTGGTGGCTTAGGGCCCTCGGTCACTTATAGGGCCCCAAAGAGCGCCTGTAACCTGGGTAAAAAATCAGCAATTTCTCTCCTCCACTGTATTTCTCATGCAAAATCGCCCCTATATTAAGTACTCTCGCGAGTATACTATTGCATGTCATTTGGCTGTGCTGGGCCAATTACAATGTAGTCACGTGACCGCGTTGAGCCAATTGACAAGCAATATTAGTCAAACCTCAATCCACCACTGGTAGGTGCAGTATGGAAAAGTTTGCTGCAGGTATGGTTAAAAGTTTTTGGTTCACTTAATCTTGGTTGACAGCGCTTTTTATTAAATGTACTGAATGTTGACTTGTAGGAGCCTCCACCACAATCGTACTATTGAGCAAATGGAGCTTTGTGTTCAACTATGGAGCAGAATCGGTGAGTGTTCGTTTGTTCGAAGATAAAGCTAGCTACATTTGTTTTGCCTTGACTTGTTAGCCGCGAGCTATTGTAATGCTACCACTAGCCTAGCCGGACCTATTGATTTGAATGGGCCGGTTAGCATGGGCTTTTAAGCTTTGTTTCTCAAATAATGCAAACTTAATTGAAGTGTCCATAACTCCAGTAATGTCCTGTTACTCTTTGAATGTTACATACAACTTGACCAAAACTTTATCAATGCAAATTGAATTTGTTTTGTCCTATATTAGCACTGTGCATTAGAGTATTGTTTTAATGCCTTTTGTAAAATATGATAGTTCAATATAATAGAATATACATATTATATCAATATACACTGATGCACACTAACAGTTTTGTTAATGTATATTGATTAATATTGTATGTGATTTATTTTTACATTATATATCATATTTATTGATGTACATTGATGGATGATATTGATATCATATGTCATACATCATATGATGGATACATATGATATTGATATTGAATTGGAAAATGTATTTAATGCAGCTAGTAATAATTACTGCTATTTGTGTGCACACTAACTGAAACCCTGGCCCTGTGTCTCATCCAGGCCAGGTTTTGATGATGAGCTACTGATAAGGCCTAGAGCCTAGAGCCTGAACTCAATTAATTCATCTCAACTGAAGATGGGAAAAGACTTTTCCACCTCAAGCCTGAGGAGTCCCCTTTCCAATAGGCCGGTAGGAGGCTCCTGTAGCCTACACAAACTTTTGCCCCCTGCATTACTTCTGCCACATCCCTCACAGACAATTTCCACACTGACCCTCTCAGGCTGCTGTGTGGCATATGGACATTCGAAGAGTTTTGGAAGTTGAATGAATAACATTTAAGGCACAATCCCATCAATTGTAGCCATAATGTTGAAATTGATAACCTGGTGATACTTGAAATGGCCATTTGGATTCTTTGTTTCATGTCTGTTGTTGTTTGTCTGCAAATGGCAATTGTCAACACTCAATGATCCCCACAGCCTCGAACCACTGACTCCTAATCATCCGCTGACCATGAAGTCTGTTACAGCCTTACCTCCTCCAGGCAATTTTGTCAAAGATCTCTATGAGAGACAAAGTTGGAGACATGTTCAGTACTTGGCAGAACAGTTTTGGAGTAGGTGGAGGAAAGAATATCTGCCCTCAGGAAAAGCTGGCATTCTCTGACCATGCTGCCTTCTTCTCCAGTCTGCTCTCCATTTTGTGGAATTTGGAGTTCTGTTTTATTGTTTCTATTGTATATATAGTGTGATTGGTGTCATGTGGAAAGAGGTAATATCCAGTGTTGGGGAGTGACAAATTACATGTAACACCGTTACGTAATTTAATTACAAAATTACCATATTTGTAATTAGTTACAATACTGGAGAAAAGTATGTAATTAAATTACAGTTTCTTTTGGAAATTCCAAGCATTACAATTTTAATTACATTTGATTTGAACAACTTTCAGAAAAAGCTTGAATTATTGAATATTTTTTCACGGCGCATCCTCCGTCTAAACTGCATACCGGCAGCCTTCTGATTGGTTCTCATCTTGTCTGTCATCACCTGTTGCCCTGATGCTGCTAGCGTGATTTGTCAGACAGGAACAATGGCGATGAAGAGTGCTTCATATGTTGGAGATAAGGAGAACATTTGACCCAAACCGCAGATAAAGGCCACATTACTGTGCAGTGCAAGGAGTGTTTGCCAGCAGTTAAGATGCTGTCGACATCTAAACAGTCTGACTTGAAGATGCATCTACGGGTATGTATCCATCCACATCGACATCTATACAGCTGTAATACAGCATAGTACTGAAGGTGCTCACATTAGGCTAAATAAAATGTGAGCAGAGCCAGCATTCCGTGTGTCTTCTCCTGCGTTGTGTTGAACACATAACATGATTCAAAGTCGTAGGGTTTTGTATGGGGGAGGGGAGGGGAGGGGGTATAGCTAGCTAGTAGCTAGCATGCTAACCACAGCCTCGCCCATTACTGTGTCAACCCACTTTGTTTACGTGGTGGTCCAGCTGCTCCGTGACTTTCAGAAACAGAGTATGTGATAAAATCAGCTTTAGCATCATAAAGTTTGTGTAATTATGTGTATTCCATTGTTTAATCTGAAGAAAAAGTATAATAATTAAAATGGTTTTCAAATGTGAATATGGAACATGGAACACATATGAGAGCATTCATTCAAAATTAAGAAAAGTAATTAAAATGTAATCAAATGTAATTAGTTACATACTTTGATAAAGTAATCGAAATAGTTACACTACTATTACATTTTTAGCAGGGTACCTTGTAATTGTAGCCAATTACATTTCTAAAGTAATTTTGCCAACACTGGTAATATCATACTCAACAGCAATGATGGTAAATAATATGAGTAGATGTAAAGCAAACAGATATTTTGAACTGGTCTGGTCTCAGGGTGGATGGCAATAAAAAAAGGATGGTTTAACGCCTCCATAGGTTTGATGCGTTAATCTGCATCCAAGTGCAACATCCGTATACTAGATCAACTAAATGAAGCTGATTTTTTTAAAATCTTTTATTTATTAAAATAGTCATTTAAAACAGCGGTCCCCAACCTTTTTTGCACCACGGACCGGTATCATGTAAAACAATACTTTCACGGACTGGCACAGAAAAAAATAAATAAAAACAAAGTGCATAAACAGACAACTTACTCTTATGTTTAATTAGTGGGAGCCTTTGAGCTTTCTCAGCAATGAGGCGGTCCCATCTGGGGATAATGGGAGACAATGACACCCGAAGTGTGTTTCTCATGTCCAGTCCACTCCGTAATTTTGTTTTGGCTGTCATTAATTGCTTCTGTCCTTCTTGTTCATGTTTTCTTCTTTCAAAAAACTCCATGGCTTGTCTTTTAATGCAGGGTTCGTTGCCTCATTTGCGAGTCTGTCGCCACATATCACTCAGAGCGGACTTGGTGTGTGAGAATCACCTGTTGCAGTAAATCCGTATTTTAAATAGGACTCCTGATATAGTCTTTTAAATGCAGGTTTCTTTTTCTTTGAAGGGGTAGGCTCTTCTTCTTCTGTCTCCTCGTTAGGCCTTTTCCCCTTTCCGAAGAAGCTCTCCAAAGACGTTTGTTTTTTATTCATTTTTGCTGCTTGTGGGCTTAATTTTGGGGTGCCGTATCCCGTGACCGAGACAAACGTCTGGGCAGGTGCTTAAAGGCACAGGCGGATGAATCTGATCGATTTATAAATGAAACAGCTTTCAGACTCAGATAATGAATAATATATTTTTTGCTCAGTCTTTCTGTGCGGCCCGGTACCAAATGACCCATGGACCGGTACCGGTCCCCGGCCCGGTGGTTGGGGACCACTGATTTAAAATATTTACAGAAAACAAAAAGCAAAATACATTAATTCATTCATGTCCTAAGAGGATACCACAAAAACCCAACTTTAGAAACACAAAAATGAAAACATTTTCAGAAACTGAAATATACCATTCCATTCTCTATGGTAAATAAATTGTGCCCATCCAAAATCTTTGCCCGAAGGCGTGTTTCCCTCCCCACCAGTGCTCCTACATATTGTTTCAGTGTCAGTGTGAAGAAATCCCAGGTGTTCAGTTTCTGGTTTTCTTTGAGGTTTTGTGTTTCTTGTGATGTATACTGCGTGTTTTGCGAATTGTCCAGTCAGATTGATTATTGCATTGTTCTTGTAGTTGGATGTGTCCCCAAAGAGGAGGAACAGCCTCCAATCTTCCTCCTCCCACGCCATGCCTGCCTCATCCTTAAGGAGGGTTCTCAGCCTCCTCAGAAAGGGGTGAGTTCCGGACAGTCCAGGAACATGTGTATTGTATCTATTTTTTTTCTAACTAGAAAAGCATTTCCTGAAGAAAATGCAAGTTTGATTGCTGCACCTGAAGCATCAGATTGCTCTGAATTGCTGGAGAATCTGCAATCTGAATTTAATTTGCTGAAACACGGTTAAGAATTAATTAATTATTATTAATTAATTAATGGCCACCCCTGCTGTAAAGACTATGTAACCGCAGTACAATCTGTCTGTAAATCAGCTGATTTAATAGACTGTGGAAAAGCACAACAATCTCCTGTATGCCACATATAATAATCAGAAGACATTATGAGCCTGATAGAGGCAACATTAAATATCCCTACTATCAAACCCCCCTATGGGTTTAGGATGTAACAACAGTGTTGCACTCTTTCAAAGAAAATACTGACATCGGTTCATTTTGGAGTTTGCATCACAAGTAACTACAAACAAATAACTACAAACTAAAGCATTAATACTAATTTTCGGGGCTCTGATTTAAAAATCCACTAGGAGATCTGGTGGATTTTTTTTTCATTTTTCTTCCTACGTTAAGATTTTAATTCCCATTTAAGTGTATCTACTGTGTAAACGGCCCTAAATGGGAATGATAAATGAGGCTCTTAGCGCAAGTTCAATCAGGAAGACTATCTTCACATTTTCATCACTTCTTCCAACCACCTCTCCCCTGTCAACCTCCTCATAATTATCTCTCCTTCTCCCTCGACCCCTTTCTCTCTCTCTGCCTCCCATATAATCAGCTGGTTAATATAGAGCAACTCCCCCACCAATCAGCGGCCGAGCCGTCCCTTTCCTATCCAATCACAGCTCAGCAAATCATTTCAAAGTTTTCTGTCTCCTCTCCAGCTGTCTTTCAGATCGATTTCGGCAAACCTCCTCCACCCCAAGCACCACCAGTTCCTCAGCAGGGCAAGGCCTCTTATCCCCTGCTCTTCAGCTCCTTCACCACCACCAGGTCTAGACCCGGGGGGATTTCTTGTTTAATCAGCCTCATCTCCTGTCCTTTCCCTGTTTTGGATGTCATCAGGGTCTAGAACGCCAAAGCACAATTCATTCATTCATTGTACTTCAATAAATATTTTCTCATCTAAACATCTAGTCACTGTTGATTGAAATCAGGTTCCCAGTGTTCGTCTTTAAAAGAAACTTCCAATTCACGCGTAACAACAGAGCAAAAAAATCAAACTCCCATTACCCTCGTACAGTCTATTTCTCCTCTTATTTCACAGTTCACGTTCTACACAACGTAGGTGTACACTTTACGATCCTCTGGTGTCCTCGCCAAGTATTCTCTTTCGATTAGTCCTTCTATGTGCTTTTTGATAACCACAGGGCTGGGAAGAAAACGTGACCGCAGCTGCTGAGTCACCTGAAGACAGAAATCATAGAAGTACAAAAATCATAGTGTTAAAGCTTTAGAGATGTCTATTTGATTTCAAGTGATTCTGTGTGTTGCTTACCTCTGCTACCAGGACATTGTGCTGCAACTTCTTCCTCGATTTCATGATTCTGATGATGGCTGCCTGAATCTCATGCTTTCTGTCATCTTCCACTTTCTGCAGGGTCTCTCTCCGTTCAGGATCTGATTCCCCTTGTTTAGTAGCAACTGGTAAAGGATGATAAAAATAATGAAAGAGAAGGTTCATTAGGAAAACATACACAACGTACACTTTAACTTACAGAAAGAGTCCTAACCCAGCTTTGAGGCTAGCTAGGTCTGAGATTCAGCTGCAAGCACACCATGCAGCGGACAGGTGGTGATAGGTGATGTCTCATTGGAAATACAGTGAAACAGAAATGTGGTTTTTGTGGTTAAAATCATGGTGGCACAGAGGTTAAAAAGTAACAGATGTAAACATATTTTGTTCTAATAAACTGTTAGTGTAGTACCACCATTAGGCTGACAAAACTGTTTCGTTTTCAGTTTGTTTTGTATTTGTCATCATTGCTTAAAATAAATAAGGAGTTATTATTGAATCTCTCAGTAATGTAGCTCTTAGTGTAAGTTCAATCAGGAAGACTCTGTTTCCCATCATTCACCATTTATCCCTATCCGCTTCCTAATCTTTCTCCCTCTCTCCCTCACTCCTCTGCTCCCCTTCTCTTCCCCTCTCTTAGTCAGACGCTTAATAGAAAGTGCCTCCCTCACCAATCAGCTGTTGCTTTCCGTCCCTCTCCTGACCAATCACAGCTTAGCACGAAATTTAAAAGTCTCCATCTCCTCTCCAACTGTCTTCTGATCAAACCCGGCAACCCTCCTCCACCCCAAGCACCACCAGATCCACGCCAGTTAAGGCCTCCTATCTCCTGCCCTCCAGCTCTCCACCACCACCAGGTCTAGACCCCGGGGGGATCTTCTGATCCAGCGGCCTCTCCTCTTGCGTTTTCCCCCCTTTTCGGTTGTGGTCTTCACATCGGGGTCTACGCCAATGCACATTCAAACTTTGTACTTAATAAATCTTTCTCATTCAGTTCGTCTCTCATGATTGAAATAGTTAGTAGAGTTAATCCTTTACTTCTGTCAGTAAAATAGGTGTTGAAATCCAACCAGAATGCAGGAAATGGCTTCTACTTCATTAAAATTTTTCTTGGTGAGGACACCCAAGCCCCCCCTCCCCCAGAGGTGCCCCCTCCCAGTATTTTTACAGCTTATAAATTCAACTTAACACATTATCTTCGTAAGCCCTAAATGCACAGCATGAATTATGGCTTTGTGGATATAGGCTGTACCTCCACCCCTCCTTTATCCCCTCTATGACTATGGGTTGGTTTGATTCAACCAGTTACATTGTACGGGGGATTTCTGTATGGTGTTTCAAGTTCATGTTCCATGTGCCCCCCTCACTTTGAGCACCTGCCCGTCCAAAGGTCTCTGCACGTCCCTGCCTGACAGCAGTTTCCAGACAGAAGGATGCTGTCTAAGCTGCAGCGGATCCTGGAGAACAGCTTCCATCTTCTCCACCATGTACTGCTGAGGTGTAGGAGTACTTTCAGTGCCAGACTGATCCCTCCTAAATGCACCACTGGAGGTCATTCCTTCCTGTGGTCATCAAACTGTGCAACCCCTCCCTCTGATATCAGACAATCTGATCTAACACACTGTCTTGTTAATTATATCCATATTGGATTTATTGTAGACACAGGTTACTGCACACAGTATTAGTTGTATTATATGTGACTATCAGTTTTCACTTGCCTGGATTTAACTTGAATGTTTATTAATGTTTAGAATTATTTTAGGTTTTATTTTTATTCTACTCTATTTTACCTTATTTTATATTTCTAAATAATTTCTAAATAATTTTTTAAGTATACATGGAGCACCTGGAATGCAAGCAATTTCCCCCTGGGATCAATAAAGTATTTCTGATTCTGATTCTGTAACATGTTATTAATTATATAAGAGTTTTACAAGTAAGCTCTGAAGTACTGACACCGTCAGCTTAACAAATAGAAATCCACTAAAGTCAAGAAAGTGGTGCAACACATAGGCTCACTCTGGTGTGTCTGTGCCTGCTTACCTGTCTGTATTTTGACTCTGTGCAGTTTGGAAGTAAACTGATCATTGACCGTAAACACATGGCCGTTCTCTATCTCCTTGGACTTTGGCTCCATGGTAAGAACTCTCTGTGTGGGTTTTCTGCAGGCCAAAGACTGCAGTGCTCGCACCAGCTCTCGCTCTGGAATATCTGTCTCCTGCTGGATCTCCTGTAGAAGGGGACCGGAATTATTAAAATCTGTTCTTCTAGCAAATAGTCCAATATTCCTAAAAAACACACATCTAATGGGCTAAAGAGGGAAAAGGGTGCTTCAATGTGATCCCACCTCAAAAGTGCACTTTTCTCTGTTGTTGAAGAGCATGAGGATAGTCATCTGGAAGGTGGAGACCTGGAGTATGTGCTTCCTGGTGTTAACACCAGTCACCTGGGCACCCCCCACACCCGCTTCTGAACCATCCTCCTGTAGATAAAGGACAAAATGGAGTAAAACTGAAGTATGACACTAACTTTAGCCTGTGTTTTGACAACAGGAGTTTTAAACCCTAGCTGCTAAAAGTCAGGTTTCACCACAGTTAAAAATGTATTTAAAATACTGGCATAGGACACGCTACTTGATTAAGTCACCTTCAAGAAGTCAGCATGTAAAAATCGGATTTGTAAATGTTTCACACTATGGATTCATTTGGGCATGTAATCTGTGCTAGGGAGGAGTGAATCTCCCCCTTAAGTCCTCCACAGCCTTGGCATCTACCTTTTTAACGGCTCCGTAGAGAGTTGCGTTCAGGTCTGCCCCGCCCATGTGGTGTTGCAGTGTGAGCTGTCTACCAGTGTGCTTAGCAAGGTAAAACCTGTAACATAAAAACAAGAACAATGTGGTTATTTAGAAAACTCACAAAACTGAGCTTCCATATGTTTAGCAAAACTTTTACATAAAATCATTACCGTTTGAAGACTTCAAAGGCATGTCTGGGAGCAGGGGGGATGGTGCATTTGGGACGAGCAGACTGAGTAGGCCAGTAGCCGGTAGTGAGGACCCTTACTGTAAGGTCTACCCCACTTAAAGACGCCTGAAAGAGATGAATGTTTTTGTAACTTCTTTCAGAATGCTGGTAATGATTATCAGTTTATTATCAGTTTTTCAACTAAACTTTCAGACTGGCTTACCGATGTGGTTTTAATGTGTTCCCGGAACTCCTCCATTGTAGTGTTGGAGATGCTCATGTCTCTGAACATCCCTTCCAGTTTTGATGTAAACTGACAGCCACATTCTGTCTGCAAACAAAAAAAAAGAGAATAATGAGGTGAACATGTTGACAGTCATATGAGGATCCATGCAACAGGGTACGATTAAACTTTTTAAAAATTCCTTTACCTTGAGCTTAGAGATCATGTTCTTTTCAGAGTCATCCGAGACGCTCTTGTTGCTAAGCAGCCGACGGCCAAGATGCTTTTTATAGTACCTTTCAAAAACATCCTTCTCTTGCACAAACCTGAACAACACCATGGCTTTGTCAAGAATCGTCTCCACCTCCAGTTCTGTCAACTGGGGGTTAAAAAAGACAAAGCAATGTATAGTACAGCTCGAACATGTGCCTACAAAAGAAAACTTGGTGGAAAAAGGTGTTGTACAGCTTCTTAAACAATGTTTTCTAAGAAGCCACATACCCCTTTGACTCCCTTCTTGAGCTTATCATCGATGAAGAGTGACAGGTACTCTGGTGAGCGGGAGTTTAGGTTAATGAAATACTCAAAGTCTCCGGCTATGGTTTGTTTGAAGAGTTTGTCATTGTTGAAGGATTCAAGCAATAAGCGATCCAATCTTGTCTTCAAGTCTAACAGACCCTGCTGAGGAGGAAGTCGCAGAGAGACGATGTCATTTAGCAAGGTTCTCTAAGTTTATAAGTCTGTACATGTTAACTTGTGTTCCTCCAGCACACCTGAATATAGTTGATGGGGTTCTTGCCCTCTCCCTCTTCTGATACTAGAGCCTTTCCTTGCTCTCGCAAGTAAGCACTCATACACTTGCACATTGTTTTCAGGCCATTTGGCACACGACTAAACAGCTTGTACATGCACGCCAGATCTGACAGTAAAGTAAAATAAAAAACAAGAGATAAAAAAGAAAATTATTTGGTGCATGTTTATTTTTTCTAAATGTAAATGCAAGTATAATCCAGTCATGGTTTTACCTTCTGTTTTGCCATTCTTAAGCATGTGAACCAGACCAGAGTTCTCCATCTCCACAATGGTCTTCATGTGTTTAGAAATGAGCTCCCTTTCCACCACCTTTACAATAGGCTCTTCTGTAGAATTGTCCAGACAGTGCATAACCCGCTCAATCTCTTCATTGATTCTGGCCTCAACCTTTTTTATGTAGACACTGGCACTGTTTTCTGCTAAGAACTTTTGGCTCTCTATCTAGAAAACATCAGAGTATATTGTTTATTACAAGGTTTTCATTTACCCCGGATTTATACCGGACTCGCAAGCGTAGCGTAACTGAAGTGTAGCGTCAAGCTCTGTGAAATGCTTCCATTATAGTCAATGAGTGTATTTACACTGGCCACATTGCAGCGCGTTTTAGAAGTGTCCCAGAAGCATTGATGCATGCTGCTCCACGAGTGATACACAGCAGTTCTATTTTGGAGAAGTGTCCAAGACGCATCTATTTGCACCAACTACATCGAGCAGACAGGAAGTCAAGCACCAGAATAAACGAGTTTCCAGTGGATTTTCAAAATAAAATGCTGTCAGACTGAACTCTTGCTGATTTAACATCTCTACCAGCAGAGAAACACAGCCACAGCCATGTATGAAGAGAGATTCCGTTTGAGAAGTAGTGAAACGGAATTTAATATGATAGAACATGCTTTTATAAGGACAACGTCAGAAAGGAGTGTGTTGACAGAGTAAACTGAGTTTTCAGAAACTGCTCTATAACCCTGCCTGACACATGTAGAGAGGACATTAACCATCAGATAAACAGGCAGATTACTACGTGACTTTGTGAATCTCCCGAGAGTGTGGAGGCAGTGCTACACAGCACTACGCTTCTGAAACACTCCTGGTGTAAATTGATGTTGTGAGACAGATGGGCGTATTACATCCGTAAAGCGCCACGCTGCGCTTTCGCATCCGGTATAAATCCGGGGTAAGAAACAGAAAGCACAAAGCACCTTCACCTACCTGAAAGAATTCAGCTGACATATCTAAAAAGGGGCCTTGGAAGTCCTCTTCATACACAGATCTACCATTTAGACCAAGAATCATCAGCATCTGACAGGCATTTCTGATGGGTCCTCTGTAGTAAATTGTAGTTTAGAAAAATGATACACACACTCACAATTGGCACCTCAACAGTGACAATAAACTTGAAGACGTAATGCATGAGAAGTAATTCTTTTATACCTGTCCACAAACTCTCCTTTCCTCTCCTGTGCAATCATGTCCAGTAACAACTGTCGTAGGTGGTCTCGAATGCAGCCATAATGCACCACCTGGTCCCTGAATATGATGAGGCCAAGGTTGTACACATTCTCTACATTGGTTTGTGTAACATAGACCCTGTCCTAGTAGATGAAAGAACAGAGCAAAAACAAAAACTTTCATAAGGGGGATATATGCCAGAAAAGTATTCATTATACACATTCCAAAAAGACATCAGTCAGATATTTTAACAGAAAGAACATATTGTCTGGTGCAGGTGCAGAATGGCCTTGCCAGGGTAGGTAGCATTACTAGTGTTGCATAGTGTTCAGGCACAGACTTTCCAGAGTTTCCATTAGTTGTAAATGGTCCCTGTAGTTTTTACTTTACTTCTGTCATGTAATAAAATTTATTAGCTATGGCCACCAGGGCCCACATTTATCAAATGACAAACTAATTTGTAAGTAGCAGCAGGAGTCAAATAGCACTTCTGCAAACTGCCTGATGAAGGAGCAGCATCTACACACACATGCACACATAGGCCAAAGCTCACATCATTTCAAATGCCTGGTGTACACAGTGATTTTATTAACTGGTGAATATCCTGTCACTGTGCATTCCATCCATCCATCCAACCATTTTCTACTGCTTATCCGGGGCCAGGTCATGGGCGCAGCAGTCTAAGCAGGGACACCCGGACTTTCCTCTCACTGGACACTTCCTCCAGCTCTTCTGGGGGAATCCCGAGGCGTTCCCAGGCCAGCCGAGAGACATAGTCTCTCCACCGCGTCCTGGGTCTTCCCTGGGGTCTCCTCCCAGTGGGACATGCCCGACCACCTCCCCAGGAAGGCGTCCAGGAGGCATCCGAAACAGATGCCCGAGCGACTTCAGCTGACTCCTCTCGATGTGGAGGAGCAGCGGCTCTACTCCGAGCTCCTCTTGGGTGACCGAGCTTCTCACCCTATCTCTAAGGGAGCGCCCAACCACCCTTCTTTCTGGGTAAGGACTGTGGCATTCCCAGGGCAGAATATAGAATTTTGTACATTTCTACATGGGTAAGAGCTTTCCTCCAGAGGTCAGCAACAACAAATACTCTCAGTGCACAGGCACCAAGTCTGTACAGTACAACAACAGAAAGCCAGCAGTCAAGGGCAAAGCAGGACAGGAAAAAGGAGAACATGCAACAAATGGACCCCAGGAGAGCTGTGGAGTCTAACTGAGACTACGCTTCCACTTATCTCAAGGGCTCAATCACTCACATAAACCCCCCACATACACACTTTGGACCTGGTACTGGCAAAGGTAAATCAGCTAGTCCTGCCAGTTTCCCAGAAAAACAAGTGAACACAACAACAAAGCCTCATTGTTAGGCTCACAAATAAATAGAGCCTTACATTCGAAGTCCATAATAGGATGTAGGTGAAGGTTGGCTAGTGTTAGACACAAAAGGCCATTTCTTAAAAAGCACACAAACAGCAAACCAGCACCATATTCCACTTGCAGGGCAACAAAGTTCATTCATCCACTACATACACAACTGTTATTTATAGCCCTGACAAACTTTGACAAGACAAGTAAGAGCTTACTTACCACATACATAAGGATGTCTCTAATCATAACCATTGCAGTTTGATGATCATTCCAGGCCTGGTTCAGTGTTTGCAAAAAGTTGTTATTTAGGGAGTTTAAAACCTCTTCCCTTACCTGAATAGATAAACAAAAACATACGTTTTTTGTTGTATCTAATAAACAAATTGCATGTTTAGTTTTAAAAACTGTATTAGCAAAGTTTCTTTACTTTGTTGCTGAGGTGCTCAGTGACAACCTCCCTCAGGCCAGTGTAGAGCTTCTCCCCGTGCTTGTAGAGTACCATGGCAAAGGCATTCCTGTATAGCTCCTCGAAGCTCAGTCCACTGTTGTTCTTTCTCTGAATTTCTTGGATAGTATTCTTCAGGGGGTCCCAGATGTTGTTCACATATTTCTCATCCATTGTCATCAGGTGAAAAGATCAAGCTCTTATTTTGAAAAGTAGAAAATCTTTGAACATTAGGCAGATATGAAAGAAAAACTGCTGAAGACAAGAACAGTATGAAGCCATGAAGCCATAAAGAATAGCCTGTGAACATACCATATGAAAGGTCTGAGGCTGGAATAATACCATAAGCTTATAAGGAGGACAGGCTGTGTGATTTTAATGTGGAGAAGTAACAGAGAGCTGAATGATCATTAATATGACAGATGTAATGTTTACAGTCTGATCAATAAGCAGAGTATAAGTCCTCTGTAGATGCCTGTGAATTTTTTTCCTGTATCCATGGCAACCTGAATATTTATCAACGGCCCCTAACGGCAGCTCTCTCTGTCCCCCTCCTAATGCGTTTCCAATGTAAAAACATCCTCTAAACAACTGCTGTTTTTGTCCAAACCGTAACCTTCAGACAAAAAATATGGCCACCGTCAGAATCACAAGAAGTTGCTCTACAAAGTATAATTTTTATGTCTATGATGACCAATATGTTTGAAGTATTTTAAGCTTTGGATGGTTTCTCTATCTTGAAATTTGTAGGAGAAGCATTTTCAAGAAGGCATGCTTTGAAGGGCTCTCTCATTGACTTCCATGTTAATTTGAGGGTGGAAAATGCTTAATATTTATAATATAATAATATTTAGAAAAAAAAGAAAGAAGAGAAGAACAAGAGCTTTAGTCTAGATGGATGGTCCACGTGCACCCCCCAGCTTTTTTTATGCCATCTGATTTTTTTTAATCCTTAAAGTGTCTATTTTCAGAATCTGCCGGTTACTGCACCAAACCCGACAAATTTAGAAATGATATAGAAAGTGGCATAACATGTGATGTAAACAACTTACAGAGTCAAATGAACACATTTTCCCACACGTTGACCCAAGGAATTCAATGGAGTCGTTATTTATTACGTTTAACTATATCTTGACTCTGTTTTTTGAAAGCCAAAAAACTCTCAACTCTATAGTTCATCGAAACCAGGAGCACTGTGCTCCTGGTTTCGATGAAGCCAATGTAGTATGAGCCAAGATGCTAAAAAATGGTCAGTGCTGACAAAATCCTGGACTAAATATAAGTCTAAAATAGACCTGCCTCCCCCCAAAGTCTATCTCAACCCACATGTACAGCAGGCCAACTAGTTGAGAGTTTTTTGGCTTTCAAAAAACAGAGTCAAGATATAGTTAAATGTAATAAATAATCCATTGAATTCCTTGGGTCAACATTGTGTCGGAAAATGTGTTCATTTGTCTCTGTAAGTTGATTACATCACATGTTATGCCACTTTCTATATCATTTTTAAATTTTTCGGGTTTGGTGCAGTAAAGAGTTAAAAATAAAGCATTTGAGACATTATTTCAGCTTGGTACCCAATATGATCTTAAAATAGACACAAAGAAATAACAAGTGGTTGGAAAAATGCATCCAAATCACTTGAGAAAATTTAAATTGGTCCTCCACGCATCTATTACACATTTTTTGCTGTTTTTGTCCAGAAACAGATTCAATATATAGTTACATGCACTTTACCTGCATAACCTCCAGTGTACTCACTGGTGTATGGCGCTCTTTGCTGGGCTGCCTTAAGCAATTTCCCCATTGTGGGACTAATTGCTGTTTTTGTCGTGAAAGAGATTCAAGATATAGTTAAATGTAATAAATAACTATTCCATTGAATTCCTTGGGTCAGCATTGTATGGAAAAATGTGTTGTATGTTTTTTACATCAAAAGTTATGCCACTTTCTGAATCATTTTCCGATTTTTTTGGGCTTGGGTCAGGTAAAATAAAGTCATTGGGACATTATTTCAGCTTGGTAACCGGCAGATTCTGAAAATAGACACTTTAAGGATTAAAAAAATTAAAAATTAAAAAATCAGGTAGAATAAAAAAGCCGGGGGGTGCACGTTGACCCCTATTTCCATCTAGACTATTTGATTGACAGCAATCAAACTAATAACTGAAATATCATGTTACAAATCTAAAATCATAATGCTGCCAAATGTGCCACACAGTGCATGTTCCTCAAGGGAAGAGTCATTTTCCACATGTTGGACATTAGCATGACAAGAAAACCAGTAAACTGCTCATATGATCAACAGCTGCAGGTAACACACATTAAAATCACGTTTACTGTAGAATAAACCTCGAGGGTCAGACATGTAAAGACTATATGTGTTCCTCTTTGTGAGAAAATCCACTCAAGAGGCAACAAAAACTACATAAAGACAAAAACTATAAAACCACGTCATCAAAACTACAACAGCAGCCATTAAAAAAACAGTTATTCATTTCACACACAGGCAACAAAAGAAGAAGAGCTGATGAAAATCCTGTTTGAGACAGAAAGTGTTCTTACATCTGCTCATCACAGCAGCACACTGACATGTCAGAGCCACACTGTAACTACACACAGTGTGACTAATGAACAGATCCTCCTGTCAGCAAAGTAAATGTCCTCAGAAACATCAAGTTTTATAGCTGAGGAAAAGTGCTCTTACCTCTCTAAAGTGGAACTTTTTGCAAAATAATGCTGTCCAAGGGTGTTGTGTCTTTTAATCCACAAAGATTCTGTGTTAAATCTTGTGTTGACTGCAGATTTGTCTTGCTGATGTGTTCTGTCCGTGTGTTAGAGAGCGAAGACTCTCTGTTGATTGCATGTAAACTGAAAATTCTGTCTGCTGCTGCGAATGGATTCTCTGTAACCACGGAGATGCATTACTACAACAGGACATAATGAAGACATCATATGACAGACCATTCTATGACATCATCATTTGATGTCATTAGGGTGTGGTGCACATGCTCAGTTGCACCAAACTTCATTGTAATGCAGTCTAATGACTCTTCACTGGTTTGAGATGAGTACCCCTATTGGTATCACTCCCCTTTGTAGCCAGCAGTGTTAACTACCACAGAGCAGGTGTGATTGATGAGATTATTTTGTAGGTTCGTCTGGCTTGGACAGCTCTTTCAGAGGTGACGGGTGAATCCAGGTTGGCCTCTTAGCAATACAAACGGCGGTGGGTGTGAATAGCAACACATGGTAAGGTCTCTTCCACCTCTCAGATGACCAGGTTTTTCTCTTTACCACCTTGATGAATACCCAGTCCCCAGGTTTCACTGTGGAGGTGTGGTCAGGCACTTCCTGTTGAGGAGAAGAAACAGAAAAGGTAATATCTTTTCCTCGCAACATGGCTGCCATATAATCTGCAGTATTTTCTTTTGCAGAGTTTGTTTCTGTGAAAGACCGTAGTGGGTGTATATAGTAGGGCTGGCCTATAGCATCTCAAATATAGCCTCTATAGCCTCTGCTGCTGGGTAAGATGTTCAAACCACCTAGTTAACACATCCAGAATCACTAAACAGTATTTTTCACATCGATTTAGCTCAATAAATGCATGTGTGTTGAAAGGGGTACTGTGTTTTGCACAGATAGTACAGCCCAAACAATTTTTTTAATCATTTGTGAATCCATACGTTGTGAGCTCTGTTAACTATAGATACCATCCCTCCTGTTGAGGCATGATCCAATCCATGACTCAGAAGAGCAGCGTATCTATAGAGTGATTTAGGTAAAACAGGTTTGTCTTCTGGACCTTTCCAAATTCCATCAGTATGTAATGTAGCACCCAATTTCTTCCAAGAGGTTTTTTCATTAGCTGGGGCAGAGGATTGCATGCTGCAGAGAATGTCATGATCTGTCAGTGAAATTTCCCAGCTTGGGATGAATAAAGTATTTCTATTCTATTCTATTCTATTCTATTCTATTCTATTCTATAAATGTTCAGTGCAGTCACTGTCATCTAGCGTACGACCTTCCCCAGTTATAGCCCAAATATTTAACCTGTTTTCTCCACAGTTGCAGCTTGTTTTTACTGGCCTTATGGCCCTGGCCCGCAAGATAACACAGAAGGGCCAGTGTGTCTGCTCTGCACTGTTTTTGAGCAGATAAGTATATCATCAATATATAACAGTATCACTTAGCAAGGTGTATTTTATTTCCTCAAATTAAAAAGAAAAACCAGACTTGACTGTATGGATAAATTGGGACAGAAAAAGCATTTGCCTGATCTATAACAGAAAAACTTGGTCTCAGGTTTCACATCATTTAGCAAAGTATGCGGGTATAACTGTCAGGGGGTTGTTAGCCGGAGGTGAAAGCAAACTCAGTGTTTTATTACAGGCTAGGTTCGGTACACAGAAGTTCAGTCCACGAGGCAGAGGTATCCAAAAGGGCACAGGCAAAAACCAGTGGTCAAAGTCCAAAGCAGTGATCGGTACACAGGAGTTCAGTCCGCCAGGGTCTGGGCGGAAGAACAACAGAGACAGAGACACGGCCCCTCCAGGGTCCGGGCGGAGAAACACCAGAGACGGAGACGCGGACCCTCCATGGTCCGGGCTGAAGACCGGCGAGGAAGGCGAGGCGGACCCTCCTGGGTCCGGGCAGAATGTCGGCGAGGAAGGCGAGGCGGACCCTCCAGGGTCCGGGCAGAAGGTCGGTGGAGATGATGGGGCTGACCCACCAGGGTCAGGGCAGAAGGTCGGCGGAGACGAGGAGGCTGACCCTCCAGACGAGGAAGCTGACCCTCCAGGGTCAGGGCAGAACGCCGGCGAGGACGAGGCAGAAGACCCTCCAGGGTCCGGACAGGAAGCCAGAGCCGAAGACGAGGCAGAAGACCCTCCGGGGTCTAGACAGGAAGCCAGAGCCGAAGACGAGGCAGAAGACCCTCCGGGGTCCAGACTGGAGACCGGCGCTGGAGCAGAAGACCCTCCGGGGTCCGGACTGGAGACCAGCACTGGAGCAGAAGACCCTCCGGGGTCTGGACAGGTAACTAGAGCCGAGGACCCTCCGGGGTCCGGACAGGAAACCAGAACTGAGGGAGGACCACCGGTGTCGGGACTGGAGATCAGAGGCGAAGGACCACCGGCGTCGGGACTGAAGACCAGAGGCGAAGGACCACCGGCGTCGGGACTGAGGGCGGAACCGGAAGTGGTGACGTCGTCGTGAGTGGTGTTGTCCGTGGTGAAGCCGTGAACGGAGCTGGTGTTGTACGAACGGCCCAGGCAGGGATCACCGGAGCCACCGGAGAATGGAAATTGTCCATCTCTTCGAACACGGGTTCATAGTCTATTCTGAAACGTGGTGGG
Source organism: Parambassis ranga (assembly GCF_900634625.1). NCBI lineage: Eukaryota > Metazoa > Chordata > Actinopteri > Ambassidae > Parambassis > Parambassis ranga. The sequence goes on from NC_041035.1 coordinate 3,718,737, forward strand.
AACACAACCGTCGAACCTCTGTATTTTCCAGAGGAGGAGAGGACATGTGGTCTATGCAGTCCACAGCCTGTTGGAGCTAGGCTTTCTCTTCAGAAATTTCTTCCCATAAAAATATTACCTCCACTGGATCCTCCATAGCTGCTCAGTCTGCTGCGTCCAGTTATGGCCAGTTCGTAATGTCAGGGGGTTGTGAGACGGAGGACACAAATGCAGACTTAGCCGGAGGTGAAAGCAAACTCAGTGTTTTATTACAGGCTAGGTTCGGTACACAGAAGTTCAGTCCGCGAGGCAAAGGTATCCAAAAGGGCACAGGTAAAAACCAGTGGTCGAAGTCCAAAGCAGTGATCGGTACACAGGAGTTCAGTCCGCAAGGTAGTGATGGGACAAATGAAGCCGAGGCTTCGAGGCTTGCGCCGAGTAAAAGGGGGCGTGTCAGATGAAGCCTCGCTTCGAAGCGTGAGTCATTTTGCTGAAAACCATGTGACCAATGACAAACGAGGCCTCGTTTCTTTCGTTGGTTCGTTTTTCCGTGTCAGTTTTCAAAATAAAAGCAGCAAGAACCACGGGCGCTTCGTGGGTTGTAGTAGGTGGATAGCGCAGTGTCAGCAGTAGAGATTGTAGTAGTCAGTTGTCGTGGTAGTAAAGAATAGAATAGTGAATAGAGAAGAAGATTTAGCTTAAAATGGAGCCATCAAGAAAGAGGAAAACGTCTCCCGTCTGGGAATACTTTGAAATGGCTGCTCACAACAAAGTTTGTATAATGTTTGTGTAGGCCTACATTGTTATGTAATTGTGTGAGTATCATCAGCAATACTTTTGTGTTAATTATATTGCACATTTTTGTTTGTTAGGTGAGGTGTTTGCTGTGTGACAGAGAGCTTGTGTACAACAACAATACCTCATCAATGCTCAGGCATTATCGAGCAATACATGAAAATGTATCTGCAGACAGACCAGACACCAGCCAAAGTAAGCTATTATTATCCGATTTTCATTATTCAAAACATAGTGTGTGTACCGTTTATTTTTGTATCATATCAATTCATTGCACTTTATATTCATTGTTATTACTACAGGTTCCAGAAAGGAGGTGCTGGATGAGGCTGTGGTCAACCTGGTCATAAAAGACTCACAGCCATTTTCAGTAGTGGAAGATGTGGGGTTCAGGGAGCTCATCCATTTGTTGGATCCCAACTATGTTCTCCCGACCAGAAAGGTGTGTATATGTATAATAATAAGTTAATGTATTCTCATAATAAGTATCTGCATTAATTGAAATGAATAACTCCCAGGCATTGAAGAAGATGGTGGGTGAGAGATACATCAAAGCCAAGGAGAAGGCGAAAGAAGACATTTATGGTGTGTCTGCTGTTAGCGTGACTGCAGATATGTGGACATCTATGAATATGGAGGCCTACCTGGCAATCACCTGCCACTTCATTGATGATCATGATAAGCTAGGCACTGTGTTGCTTGGAGTGGAGCATTTTCCTTCATGTCACACAGCTGAGAATTTAGCGCAAGTGGTGCGTACCCACATGGAAAAGTGGGGGATTACTAATAAGGTGAAATGCCTTGTTACAGATGCTGCATCAAACATGACTGCATGTGCTAAAGCATTGCAAATCAGACACTCAATCTGTATCGCCCATGCATTGAATTTGCTAGTTCGCAAATCATTTGATCAGATACCTGCCCTATGTGAAATACGTACAAAAGCTAAAAAAATTGTCACCTATTTCCGTACAAGCACCACAGCTAAGGAGAAACTGGATGGGGTTCAGTTACAGGTGGGAAGACAGGCTCAGAAGCTAGTGATTGAAGTGGACACACGCTGGAATAGCACATACCTCATGTTGGAATGTTTATTTCAACTGAGAGAGCCAGTGGCAGCAGCCCTGGCAACACTGAGGACATAATCCCACTGTCTTGTCCAGAATATCAGACAATAGAGGAGTGTTTACCCTTACTGTCCCCATTTCACCAGGCAACAGTGGAGCTCTCAGAAGAGAGAAGGGTATCAATATCTAAAGTTATACCATTGATGAAGATGCTTTTTCATGCAGTGCTTGCTAAGTCTGAGCATCTTAATAATGATGTGGCAAGGCTGCTGTCTGATAACCTTTTAAGACGTGTCAGAGAAAATGTGGCAGGCAATGAATCTTTAAGTGTGATGACAATGGCCACTATGTTGGACCCCAACATTTGCAGCGGCTAAAGGCTGAATGTGCTGTGGTCATTGGAAACACTGAAGCTGTTCAACTGCCAGGTCCATCAGAGGCAGCTGAAGGTACCAGCAGCTCTGGTAGGTTTTTATTCATTCTCTGCAAATTGCTATTGGTGTTGACCTTACTACTGCTGCACGTCAGCCGTAAGACTTCTACATTCTACACATTATTTCTAATCAGTTATTTCACTATTTGTAGGTGAACTATGGTCTCTGCTGGATGCAAGTGTGGATGAAAAGAGACGAAGCTCTAATGGTACAGCAGATGCCATTGTGGAAGTGGAGCGGTACCTAAATGAAAAAATTTAAGAAGAAATGAGGATCCACTGGTGTACTGGCATACACAAAAACATGTGTATCCTCATTTACACCACCTGGCACTGAGGTTCCTGTGTTCACCAGCATCATCTGTGCCTTGTGAGAGGGTGTTCTCTAAGGCAGGAGAGATTATCAGTAAAAGGAGGAACCGCCTCAAACCAGAAACTGTGAAAAAAGTCTTGTTTTTAAATAAAAATGATTAACCCCAGAAAAACACATATACTGTGTCCCTACACAAGCACTGCACTCCCATCCCATCATGAAAAACAAAAGCACAACCACCAATGATAACCAAACTGATAGCAGAGTCAGTTTGGGTCCAAATCTTTATTAGGAATAGACAGGGATAAAGAGGTAGCAGAGTGACATAAAACAGACTTGTATATGGGTTAGACAAAAATCTTTATTATGAAAATAGAGAATATAAAGCTATATTGTGGTAGTTTGTTAAAACTAAGATCTATTTGAATGACTTGGCTGTCACAGTCAATAGTTAACTCCAACAGCAGATGTCACTAGTGAGTACTGAATGAAGCTTCGAGTAATGAACCTTTGAGCAACACATTGGGCTGGAAAGCCTCATTGCTTCATGAAGCTTCATTTGCCCATCACTACCGCGAGGCAGAGGTAACACAAAGGGCAAGGCAAAAACAGTAGTCCGATCCAAAACAAGTGATACACAAGAAAATCCAAAACTCACTCGAAAACTCACTGGGGAAAATCACAAGAGCGGGAGGCTACTTGGACGTCTGTGTCGCTAGGATTACTCACAAGATGAACTTGCAACAAGGGGAAGGAAACACACAGGCTTTATACACAGGAGGGCGGGAAGACAATAGGACACAGGTGAAGCACATTAGGGCGGAGCAGGTAATCACAGGAGGGGGAAGGGAGCACACATGAGGAAGGGGAAGTAAATACAACTGAAACACAAGGGGAAGATCAAGTTTCAAAATAAAACAGGAAGTGGCTAGTAAAACTAAAACTAATACAAACAACCATGACAGAAACCATGACAATAACAGCCTGATTTACAGCTGTAAAACCTGAACCTGAATCCTGCAACTGGTGGATGGTGCAGCCTTTTCACAGGAAACAAGTGTGTGTTACAAGGAGAATCAGCACATTCTCTGATAACACCAGACTCAATGAGGGCCTTAATGGTGGGCCTAATGCCCTCAGCTGCTCCTGGCCTTATGGGGTATTGTCTTTGAAAAGGCATGAACTTTTATGTGTTATTTTACAAGCTCAGTATCTTTCATAGTCCCAATATCTGCTGGCCCAGTAGACCACAGACTATTAGGCACTATACTTTAAGCATCTTCCTCCTCAGACGAAAGCAAAAACATTTCTCAAAATTGTGACTCAGATGCAGCCTTTACAGCTGTTGACGGTACACACGTAACTAGAATCTGTGCTCATATTAGCTGTCCGGCCCATGTGTGTATTCAATGACACATTGTACAATGCACGTCTTTGGGTTGTTGAATGATGGCAGTAGAGAACTATACTTTTTGTGAGTTTTAGTAAATCATTTACAACCGCTTCAGGTCCATTGGTAGTCATATCTAAACTGTAATAATAATTTGGTTCAGTGTCCACATGCCTGCTGAGGTAGGAATAACTTCAATTCCTTATTTTGCCGTCAGATCTCTCCCCAGGAGGTTAACGGGGCAAAAGTCAAACAGCACAGAGGAACACTTTATACTCGTTCTTGAAACTGGGTCTGTAACCTTGAGCGTTACAGATTAAAACTCTTTGCTGATTTGACCACTAGCTGTTTTTACACACAATCTGTAGACCTTTTGTTTTGAACAGTTGCGGCAGAGAGATTCAACAATGTCTCTACGTGGTGCAGCCATATCATTTGTCTCGCCTTGGTGTGAGTGTGCAAAGTGTGAAGGTGAAAACTTTTCGTCAGAACATGTGTGTGTTCATGTCTTTGTGCTTGACCTGTCTCCTCGGTCAGTCATGCTGATCCATCCCAGGGTTGCCAGCCATCTCCCCCTTCATCCTGTCTTTTTTCCTTTTCTCACTTTACAGATTTGTGCCCAATGTCCGGCTTTACCGCATTTGTAGCACACATCTCCCCTCCTGTCCTCTCCTCCATTCCTCTCCCCTTTTCCTCCTCCGCGCTGCCCTCCTCTTCCCATGTTACCTCGGAAATAAGTGTCACAGGCATTAGAATCATCATCCACATTATTATCATCAATGGTAAATATTTCAGTCACCATTTTCCTTTGGGTCCCACTTTAGTACGTCCTCTGCATGGATAGCATTCTCTTTGGTAGTTGTCAGTGATGCGCATTTCGGTTCTACATCACTTTTACGATCATGGCCTGTACATGCTTTAGTTTTACGTATTGCCATGGCGTTTAGTACCCCTATTCTTCTTTATTCACCGTTTTAGCAGTTTTGGTTTCAGTGTTGGATTCATGAGCTGACATTGTCTCTAGCAGTTTTTCTTTATTTTTCATTATGTTTAAATCTGAAAAACTGTTCCTGACCTTATTGTTGAGGCGTACTCTTCCTGTGGAATTTGAGAGCCAGAAAGAGTAGTGATGTCTGTTGTGTGTGGGGTGGTAGGAGAGGAGGCAGCGGCAGGCTCAGGAGAGGGAGCAGCTGCAGAGGGAGCAGGGCTGGTGTGCGGCTGTTGGGTGGGGGGTCAGCGCTGGGTCCCGGGAGTGGATTCCTTCTCCGATACAACGTACTTTAAGTCATCTTCTTCCCTAGAAAAATGCACATCAGAAACTTTATGAGTAGCCGCCGTCCGGCTGCTTTTCCCTTGCCTCTCTGTCTATTTTGTGCTTCTTTCAGCCGCTCCTTAGACCTTCTAGTTTGGACCTTCTCTCTTTCTTTCTACTCCTGCCTCTATTAGGCTCACAAGTGTTTCACATTGCTTTAAAATCAAATATCTCTTAATACCATACCTTTTCCCGCACTTGAAAAAAAGTGGGTTAATGTCTCACTCTCAGTCTGCATAAAGTTTGCATCCCCACTAAGGGTTTCTTGTTCTGTTTTAGAACTGTTTGACCCCATTATTGTCAAAATTCTCAAGTCAGTCAGTTTGTATGGAGTTCACCCGAGCAACTGACCCGTATGCAAATGAGTGCAGAGAGTTTTGTTATCACCGTAAGGTATCAGCTCTCTTTTTACTCAGTGCTTAGACACTTGAGACTTCGAAGGATCGGTCAAAGGATTTTTTTTTATTTTTTTTTATTTTATTTTATTTTATATATTTATTATAGTATACGTTACTTCTATGTGCAGCAAGGCTACATTTTCTCAGTCAAATAATTCAAAAAATATCGACAGGGGAACCATAAAATAGAATGAGCATGATTAGAGCTTTCCAGTGATATATATTACTTGTGTGCAGCAAAGCTTCCCAAAGAAAAATGGTTTTGAAATGAAATGATTGTGGGTTAGTACCAAGTGAAAACTGCTGTCCTGCAACTGCCACACATCCACTCATTTTTGTTCTATTCGAGTTTTGTTACAAGCCTCACAGCTGGTGTGATGTCCTGTTTCGTGCAGGTAGAGTCAGGAGATGTTGGCTGTGTCTGTTCAGCAGGCCGCATCCGTCTTTATTAAACAGTATTATCTCACAGTTCCTCTTTTTCTTCATTAACAAAACTTGTCTGTTACGATTAGCACTAGCAGACAACAGCACCTTGGGATTTCAGCCAAGGATTTAAGTTTTAAGAAGTTCCCAACCGTTTTCAAACTCCGGTTCATTGTACTGAGGGGCAGAGTTAGTAAAAATCATTTTATTAAACAAGCTTAAACAATAGTCTGTAAATAGTCTGTGAAATCCACTTTTACACATTAAATATAAATAAATTAAATATAAAAGGATTACACTAGTCTATTCAGTAGCTGAGCCTTACCGGTGAGAGGCAGGTTGGTTGGGGTGAGGGGGATCCTGACAAAATCACCCCGGACACATGTGCACCCACTATAGTGAAAATGAACCCAGCTCAGAAGAAACTGCACACAGACGAGGAGGGGACGTGCCACCCAGGTCACAGCTTCACATGTGATGAAGTCACTGGAGAGGCTGGTCCTGAAACACCTTCCTGCTGTTGTGGAACCATCGCTGGACCCCCTGCAGTTTGATTACCAGCCTCAGCTGCTGCACAGAGCCCTTACCTACCTAGAGGCAGGAAACTGTAAGAATTAGGTTCTTCTGATTCTTCTCAGTGCCTTTAACACCGTGCAACCTGAAGAGGAAGCTCCTGGACATGGTGGATCACTTACCATCTCACAGGTCGACCACAATATGTGAGACTGAGGAACAGTCTTCTGACACTATAGTGAGCAGCACGGGGGCACAGTACTGTCTCCGTTCCTGTTCTGTCCTGGCACCTGCAGAAGTCCTCAGACGACTCTGAGTCATCAAGATTTAGAACGCATCAAGATTCTTTGTCATCCAGGTCATGTTCATTCAAACGGTTGAAGTGAGGCAACTGGACTTGTAGAGTTTTCTTGAGTTTCCTCTGAGGTTATCGTCAGCCTTTTGGTGGAAGCATCTGTCTGTCTTAGCATGTTCAAACCATCCAATTGAAGCTAAAACACAGTCGAAGTTAGAGTAAAGATGATGAGTGTTCACAGAGGAGGAGGTGATGGGGACAAAAAACTAAAGCTTTTAACAAGCTTCCAGCCTGATCCACCCTCCCACTACTGTAAATCACTTTAAGTGGGTTTGGTCTTAAACTTTCAAGGTTTTTTATGTCCACCCTGTACTTGCTGGGAATGCTCCTGAGGAAATCACTCTGATTCAACACTGTGACTGTCTAAGTTGCAGCTTCAAATAATACACAAAGATGAACATATTAAACCTATTATAACATCGATAAATGTACTTAAGAGCACATTTTACAAAATGTTATAACAGGTAATCTGAGATTATATTAATTAAAAATCCTGTAAACAGAAGTCAAGGACTCTGCTGCCCCCTTGTGTCCACATGCAGAGGAGGACAGCTGAGAGCATGTTTTTATGTACCAGAGATAAGGAGAACCACCCAAACAAGGGTCAAAGGTCATAGTAGTACATGTGGATTCTCCTTCATAATATTCTGGATATTTCACCATGTTTCTAGTTTTTTCATCACTAAAAAATCATACTGTTTTGTGTTTTGTATGTTTTGCAGCTGCTCACCTCAGTTCATTTTTTTTTCTGGATGTTGAGCGTATACAGAATGTTGATGAAGATTCTCAGTTATCCAGGTCATCATACGTAGAGAAGATTGAAGCAAGGCGTCTGGACTTGTAGAGTTTTCTTGAAGACGTTTCGCTGCTCATCCAAGCAGCTTCATCAGTTCTAACTGTTTGGTGGGGAAACATGGTTTATATGTGGTGGCAGACCCCAGTGGGTGGGTCTGGGTAAAACTTAGCACTAAATGTTTCCATACTTACCTGTGAAGTTCTGGCTGACTGGGCCAGGTGTGTCTAACAACTATGAAACTGCCGGAGGGGGACTGGTTGACAGCCCTTTGTTCTTACTGTGAGTATGTGCAAACTTCCTGGGAATGGATGGAAGCACTGCATTGTACACCACATATAAACCATTTTCCCCACCAAACAGTTAGAACTGATGAAGCTGCTTGGATGAGCAGCGAAACGTCTTCAAGAAAACTCTACAAGTCCAGACGCCTTGCTTCAATCTTCTATACAGAAATTTACCAAGATCACCACAGAGCCCAGAGCAAAGTGAGCTGAACATAAGTGTTAAAAATAAATGGAAAAATATGCACTCACATCAGTCTGAATCCAAAGCTCAACTTATTTAAACCATGTACACAATACAGAAACACAAACTGCTTTAAGACAACTCTTCACAAGTGTGACAAGTCATGTAACGTAACGTTGATTCTTTTCCAGGTTAGCATGATGTATTTGGTGACAGGTAGCTAAAGGTAATTTGGTGCGGACAGTTTTTGACAGTAGAGCTCCATGTTTAAACAGACTTTGCTCACACAAATAAGATCAAGTCATTGTTTTCATTTTAATGGATTTGAGTGTATGAAAATCTTAGAGAATCACCACAAATTTAAATTTTTCATCAAAAATACAGAGGACGATTAGGGACACTGTAAACAACTTTTTTTCATAATGATTTTTTTTCTAACCTTACATTAAGAACTTTTTTGTTAGAATCCATAAATTTCACTAATTTTTTACAGTGTCCCTGATCCATTTCTGTAAATTTAAGGAGTTATGATCAGTGCTTCATATTAGTGTACTAAAAAAAAACAAAGGTAAAGGCGCCTTACACCTCATTTCAATTTATAAACAAACAATTTTCTGTACAGTATCAGGGGTACAAAAAAAAAAGCAGAGGACACCCAGTATTCACACTGATGTAGTACAGCGTCATGGTGCTACTCTTCCAATAGAGGTGGAGGAGAGAGTTTAAGGAGGAAACTCTCTGATCCTGCCTGTGCTGGCATCAGAAACCCCGCCTTCTCATTGCTGTGGCAGTGTGACAGTTCTGAGAGGATGGACAACTAAAAGAAAGAGAGATGGAAGAACATCAGACACAAAATATTACATCAACACCTTTGTGCAGGAAAAAAAAACTTCAGAGGTGCTGTCTGATCGATTGGCACTGAAAAAGTCAAGTCTACTAATAAAATAACCTTCACAAGCCTCAGTCATCCAGGATCAGGTGGGTATCACCAGATTACCAGTGAAAGCAGCATAAAACATTTTATAATGAGTGAAATATTTATTTTATTACCCTGGATGGTCCTCGGTATAAAGAGCGTATCTGATCCCAAGACTGCTCCTGCTGAAGGTCCAGCGTGGCCTCTACAAACACCTGGGCCACAACAAAGAGTCAGGAAGTGGACAGACCTGTAGTTTCTTACACATGGTGTTAATGGCAAACATGCATTCTGGGATCTGGTACTTCTTACCTTCTTCCTGTTAGCCACTGCTCCCATGTCATGATGCACTGATGTAACATGAGTCTGAGGCACAGAGAGAGGGACAGGGTTTGTCAGGTCTGCTATAACATTCTCTAATAAAAGTGAGACAGTGTTAAAAGAACACCTGGCATGAAAAGAATCTGCTGTCGTGTCATCAGTGAGCACTGTCTCCCTGTCAAAGCAAAGCGAGGATCGATACCTCTGAGGTGAAGTTATTAGAATAGTGTGGTGATCAGACTCCACTGTGATTTTTTATTTAACTCACACTAAGACTACACTAAGATTTCCCATGGGTACAACTGCTTTGAATCACAGCCCGGTGTAGACTGATAGCTCCACTTTTTTTGCCTGTATATTGGAATATGTCATTGGCAATATGGTGACGGTCGGGGCCTCTCACAGGGACTCAGAACATCTCCTCAGAGCTAATACCTAATGTTTGTTAAGGCAGAAAGTGAGTCAAAAGGACAATTTAGCTGCAGTAGCCTGGTTTAAACCTGTAGAGGGCCCTCACTGTACACATTTCTACAGGTAAGTATTAAACACTTTGTACTGAAATGTTATGACTGGGACCTTGGTCTAGAATTTAGGTCCCCAGAAGTCTGTCACTGTGTGTGTGGGTGTTGTTTCTTTTTAAGTACAGGCATACACACCTGTGCCAGTGATGTGGTGCGGCCACTCTTTAGTTCTGTGGAAGGCCCGCCCCTTCCTCCATGGCTGGAGGAACACTTGTAACACCTCCACCTCTGCTGAGGCTCTGAATTAGAGCCCCATCTACAGTCCTTCTGCTGCAGGCATTGTAAGTGGTACAGATGGCCACAGCTGGAAAGACACACACATTTTTACATTACTACGTGGACATTTCTACCTGATTTCTTGCAGCATTAGTAATGTTAAAAGCATGGCAAACGTCTGGTGCCATCAATCAATCGTTTTAAAGGTAGGGTAGGAGATTTTGAAAACTCAGGGAGAGTCAGCCAGATTTTGAAAGTAAACACACGCCCCTTTCTCTCGGAGCTCACCCCGAAGCCACGCCTCCCAACCAGTCTGTGACTTCGGCCATCATGCACGTACCTCTCTGATGCACGCAGAGCAGGAAGTGAGTGACAACCAGCCAACTCTATGCGCAGGGGTGCCTTGTAGGATTGGCTGATGTTCTTAGTGTTTTATAGCTTCCACAGATGATTAATATTCTTCGTTTTAAAGCGAAACTGCTGAACTAATTGGTTGCTATCGGATTGTAAAGAGAAGTTACACTAATTTAACAAAAAGTGCATCAGAAGGAAATCTCCTACCCTACCTTTAAGTCCCTTGCATACAGAGTCTCTCTTAAGGATACATTATTATTATGTTCCCATGAAAACAAAAGCTATTCGTCACTTTATGATGTTCAGAAGTCAGCTGGACGCCTCTAGCATGTATTACCTGAACACTATGATCTCCTCAGCTGAATCCTGCCTCCTCTTGTAGTGTTGTAGGCAGATGTTACAGCAGTCTTGTCGTGGGTGGAGGCCCTTTGTGACAGCCGCACGCAGGTGTGCCAGAGACCAGTGGAGGTCATGGTTCAACAGACTGGTAGTGGTTTCAAGTAAAGTCTGGAAAAAATGTTTTCTGTGAGTCTAAAATTGCTGTCCTTCACTATCTAATACAAATAACAACTAGAAATTGTATTGCAGTTATATATCCCTCATACAGAATAACACACAATACAGACAACAAATAACTAAAGAGGGTTAAAGGTATTTGAAAAATGGCAGCTGTAATAATATCCTCATTGTAATTTATATTTACACACAAGCATTGCTTTACCTGTTCATAGTTAAAAGTGTCCAGCATTCCCAGGATGAGGCACTGAATCTCTGCCAGCTTTCCTTTCCCATACACAGGGTCCTGACAGACACAAGCAGGCAGTTAGGATCACAAGGCGAAATACTACAAACTACGGCCTTTGACTATTAGAATGTAATGGAAACGTTTCCATTGTGGCCAAAAACACTAACAAAAAGTTTTAGAGATGTGAGTCTTTCAGTAATCAAAGAATGAATTTAAAGTGAGACTACACAAACCTACCTGCAGTATTTGTTGAATGACGGCAGGCAGAGGAATAAAGCTGCTCATACAGTTGAGGACCTTCATCGTCAGCTCTTTGAGCACTAAGAAATCCACACACATGTTTAATTAACATTTAATATGATTAGATAAAAAACAGACAGGATTTCATTGGTGTGTGTTTACCCTCAGAGGAGTATCTGTCATTGAGCCCCACCACCTGTTTCTGAAATGCCATCATGGTGTTCAGCAGTGGAAACCACAGAGCCTGTGAGGTAAAGAATCAGTGAATGAGGTGTGAAGAGAATCCCCCACTACTAAACACACCCACACACAGCCTACCTCTCTTTGCTGCTGGTCGAGGTTTTGACAGTTTCGATGACAAAAGGCAATTATTTCATTTAGTGAATGTTTTACTTGGGTCAGTGTTGACTCATTGTCTCTCTCCTCCTCGTCCTGTCTTCCAGCTAGTCCTTCATCTCCTCCATCAGCAGTGAGGAGAGACAGCTTTTCCTTCAGAGCCTGCAGACAGGAAATAAAAGCTTTCTTTTACTCTAACAGCTACATTAAACAGTGGTCAATACATTTAGTTGCTGCATGTGCTGGTTCTACTTATATCACATATGCATTCATCATTCTGGTAAATTATAATTAAGAACCTCTAGCAAGACAGCAAACGCCCCTTGAACATCTCCCTTCCTCTCCAGCAGATGGGCTGTAGCCTCATTACAGTGGTATTTCTTTGTTATCTGGACACAAAAAGATGGAATGTTACAAAAACTCATACATCACTTGAAAATATAAGATAAAAAGAATTGTTTAAGTCACTGTGTCATAAGAAGTATAAAGGAAAGTACTTGTATGGCTTCCTCCAGTCTGTAGTGCTGGGAGGTGTGGAGGAAGTTCAGGAGCTTCGGGGGGTCGAAACGGCACAGTAAGTCCAGCAGAAGCTCGTGGAGGTCTCGTTCCAGAGGCAGGGTGAACTCTGGAGGGAGGCTTTCCCTGAATAATATAATAATAAGAAAATGAGATGAGACAGACCACAGGGCAATTACCAGGGATTAGACAGAGAGAGCACCCAGTACCGTGGCTCCAACAGGCAGCTGAGGAACATGAAAAGTAGCTGGTCAGCCTGCAGAGATGTGGAGAGAGCAGACACATGTGACACAGAACGCGTGATGGAGATTTGGTTTTTTCTCATTTCTCATTTGGCTTCTTTGCTCCTGCTTAGTGTCAGAACGACTACTGCAGTTCAACATTGTTTTCTATAACTGTACCTGAAGAACAGAGATGATCTGCTGCACCTCTTCTGATAAATGAAACACCACAAGGTCAGCTGATTTGCTGGGGTCAAGGGTCACCAGCTCCTGTAGGAGGGTTGATGTAAAAATGCATTCTTCTTCATCATCTAATCAATACTAAGTAAAAACTGTAACACTGTAACCGTTTGTGAAGCTATTAATAACAGCCACCTAGTCTGGGTTTTAAGGTGCCACCATGATGGACCTGCACCAGGAAGGAGCGAATGTGTGTATCAGCATCTGTACTGACCTGTATGTGCTGCAGCGTTTTGTTCTTCACTGTGAGTTTCTCTTCAGGACTGTAGCCCGGCATGGACAGCAGATTGTGGATGTAGTTGAAGATCTCCCACTGACATTCAAAATGCTCTAATTAGTCAACAGCTTGTTACCGCCTGCTCAGTAGTTTTACTTAAAGCCTTCAATGTAAACCAACACAGATGCAGTATGTACCTCTCTGAGGGGGTCTTTTAGGTAACAGTCAATGATCTTGTCATAAAGATGTTTCTTCTCATAAAGAAATTCACAGATCTGATAACTGGAGGGACAGACAGGAAGACATGTAAACTGTTGTAACATTATTGGATGAATAACAGTAACTTACGACTTCATGTCCATATTTTTTTAATCATCTACTCACAACTTGGCCTTTTCTGCCAAAGCCAACAACCTTTCTTCGTTAAACTGGACTGCGCCCCCGACCTGTAGCAGCTCCAGCAGAACCTAGGTCACACATTTGAAGTAGAATAATGAACACTATTAAGTGTCAAGTTGCAGTACATTTCAAAAATATAAATATTCCATATTCTCTGGAAAATTCAGTGCACTCAATGATATCAGTTGTGTTCATATAGCTGTATCAGATTTCTGTAACATGACAATCATGACAACATGAAAATCAGTCTGTGCAGAAAAGTGTTTTCAGAAATAGTTGTCTACCTGCTGTCTTTCTGTGTGTCGGGAATCATCGTCAGGGCAACACAGGAACTCCAACACCTGAAATAATTGTAAGAGCAAAGATCATTTAAACAGTGGCAAAAGCACAAATGATCACTTAGGATTTGAACACATCTTTATGAAATTGTTTGGTTACCTGATCAAAGAGGTTCCTGTTCACAAAGAGCGTGTTATCTGGCTTGGCTAACTGGCGGGCCAAAAAGGTAAAGAGGCCGCCCACCTGGGAGGGAGTAAAGTCTGGGTTGTCCACCATCACCTAGGTAACAAGAAACACATATCAATGATAAAGGCAAAAATACAGCTGGATGAAGAATGATATAACAAGTTAATATCCATTCAAACATCAGATGAGCATGGTTGCTGCCTTTGGTGGGTAGTGGCAGTCTGATTTAGAATGATGGAGATCAACAGCTGAGAGAACATTGGTCCTCAGAGAGCCCTCCATGCTCTTTGTACATTACACATTAACAGGTTTTTATTTATACTATATATATATGAAATTAATGAAGAATAGATAGAATAATATAGACAGATAAATATTATACATTTAAAACTTGTTTCAAAATGTCATGCTAAGTTATTCTACCTGAAGTAAGATGTCCACTATCCTCTGCTGGTACTCCAGGGCCTGCTTGTCATTCTTGAAGTCTTCAAATGTCTTGAATGAAGAAGAACCAGATTTTACATGGCCCAGAAATCGAGAGATGACAGAGATTGTAGCTTGCAGGACATACACAGTAGCAACATGAGTAATAACAGTTCATCCTTATGAAGCTGTTCTCTACCAGCAGAGAATGTTCAGAAACCTGCATCAGGTGTTCACAGGTGCCAGGATCCTGGTTTCTTTTCAAGCCTTTCAAGTAGATTATCTAGGTTTACTGTAACTGAGATACAATCTGATCCAGGTTGCTGAAACCAAAATGTTTACATATGCAGAACATAACCAGGACACTGTAAAACCCTGATCAAATTGAGGACATTCATACACATGTAAACACACTGACAGGCTGATTGAAAGTCTGTGAACACTGTAGATTGCATCGGTTCTTCAACTTCTGTTAACTCTATCCTCTCACACAACTGTACCTTTAAGTGTGCCATTTTTCACTGATAACCATGAGACTAAAGAATCAGCAGTGTTAGTGCCATATGAGAGGCAATTCCCTGACATGCAAGTTTGTGGCCAAAACTAATACTGATTGAGCTACAAAACTGAGATTTAAATGACAAGCATATAACATAACATAACATCCTGTATATGATTTCTATCCCTTTTTAGTGAACACTGAAGGGAGAGAGAAAGAAATATGAATTAATTAGTTATCAGCATGACAAGAATAATAAATAAATCTCATCTCACCATGGCAAGGACGTTAAGAAACTCCCGAGTGTCAAAGTGCAGTAGAGTGTGAATAAATGGAAACACTTCCTCCTCCTCTGGCATGTCAGCTGAATGGAGACGGATCAGGAACTCAAACACCTAACACACAGACACACACATTAGCACAGGAGGGACACACACATCCTGCGGTGTGGTGTTTGTCACATTAACACTAGTGTACATACCTGGTTCTTGACTTGAACCACCAGGTCCTCAGGGATGTCTCCTAGTGGATATGCTCTTCCTGCAAGGCAGCAGCTACATATGCACACACACACACACACACAGAGAAAAACAGACACACAACATCACTTTTACAGATGTACAAACAGTTCAGAAAATGGTCCATGCTCTATAATAGTGTTTCATTACAATACAATGAAGGTACTGTTCAAATATACATGCAATACACTGATATCTGTGTGGGTTTACCTTATGTACACCAGAAGTTTGTTTCCCATCACCACGTCCTCATCTGACCAAAGAGAAAAAGACTTGTGCTTCTGAACTGTTCTTTACTATCAAAATGTTTACAGTATAACAAGTCATTTGTGCTTTATTGTGGCTGTTGTTTTCCAGCGTTACCTGTCAGGCTCCTCCCTTCTCGAATTGTAGGGCCAATCACAGCAAAAAGTTTCTGAAATATATATGATTAAATCAACCAACCAAACAATCTTTAGATATATAGTACTTGTCATACAATATTTGTGACAAAGTGCTTTTTAAAGATAGCCCAGCCAGATAAAACTACCTTTTTGGTGGAGAACTCACCTCCATTGGAGTTATGTAATCATTCATGCCACTGTTGAAAACGTAGATCATTGCATCATAGAGCTGGTTCTCCCAACACACTTGAACCACCTTCACACAAACACACACATACAAAAGACCTTTAGCAAAAATCAAATCAGTCAAATCGAGTTTTTAGCTGACTCATGCTAGCAGAAAAAAAATAAAATATAAAATATATATTATTACAACAATACCTGTTGTATGTCCAGACTGGTGACATCTAGATGGACAATGCATCTCTCCAAGCTGTCCATCATACCATTGCTGTGGTAATGAGCCAGGAGGTCCTTCATGATGGGTGGGGTGAGATGACCGAGGCGGTCAGCAACAATGTATGACTCCAGTGACTCCAGAAAGACCCCCTTAGCAACCGTGTTCTCTGATAACCGGGTGCACAGCTGGTTGAACAGCAAGTCACTGTGGGTGACACAAATAACAGAAAAATAAGAGAACAAATAAATAACAAATTAAATATATGACTTCCTGAAAATACTTGTTTAACACGGTGTATAACTAGTCTATAGTATAGTTTGTAGGGCCAGTGGACCTTGTTGATATGGCTACAGCCACAGGTAGAACAGGGCCGCCACACTCTTAGCCTTTACCATAGCCATGCTGCTATAGGCCTACACTGTCGTGGGACACAAACATGATCCACTGAGCAGTTCCCTCTCAACCCCTCTTACCCCCTTACCCCTCCTCTATTCTCATCAGCCTCAAACCTCAAGCCTTGTCACTAGCTGCGGTTGCTGTCTTCCTCATGGATTTCTTTCTCTCTCCCTCTCTCTCTGCAGGTCTCCCTGACCAAACTAGTGCTTACAGCCTGCACCAGCATCTGTTGTTCATCTTTGTTTAACAAGCATAATTAACTCATGATACATACATCAGCTATGATATAAACACAGTAGTTAGTCTTTCAGCTTGCTTGACAACATCAACAACCTGTCATGATTGTCCTTTGCAATGTATGATGTCTGTGCGTCTCTCTCTCTCTCTCTCTCTCTCTCTCTTGATTATGTACACTGATCTGTTAAGCAGCAAATACAGCACCGGTCACTATTCTGCCTTGTGGAAAGCAAATATAACTAACAATGAACACAGCTTTTGTGTGTGTTTCCAGTTCCATGTTTACACCGCCCTTTCTGCTATGCATCATATTAACAATATGTTCTTGCTTATTGCTAGTTTCTATGTCTTAATCAACAAATATTATAAGGATACTGAATACTGATGCTGGAGGCTGAATAATGGTCAGACATAACAAAGAGTACATCACTAAAGGTTGTTCTTAAATGTACAAAGATATCTATACTCACGCCCTCTGTAGTAGTAGGCAGTAATCCACCAGGACTGGAACTATATCCTGAACAATCCACAGAGAGAAAGGCTGGTTATCCACTTATATAATACACTGTTTTAATTGTTTAGATGATGCTCATGTAGCAGTGTCTGTATCAAGGACCAACGAAAATTACCTTAGGTCAGTTTTGATGATTTAGCATCCAAGAAACCTCACTATTATACCTTGTGTCTCTGCTATGCTACTATGCTGACGCTGTGGCCAACTGGACCCTGTGGTGTGCCTCTTGTTTACCTGGAAATGTTGCTCCATCACTTGGATCTTGCCTTGTTCTGGACACTTTTTCAAAGCATGCTCTGCAAACTGGAAAAGGATCTCTACCATCTGTGTACACACAGACAGTGGTCCAGGTTAAAAATGAAAATAATGATGTCAGAGAACTTTAACACAACTGCTCTTACCTTGTCACTGACTACTCCCTTCCTTTTTAGCGGCTCTCCATACAGACCTATAACCAGCACATCAAACACTACTGTCAAACAAGTTCGTTTAAATCTCAAATTATGTCGTATATGTACGTTTTTTTGTTTCTTAATTATACCTACCAACCACAGCCTTAGCAGTTCCCTCGTGGAAGGACCAGGCCAGAGAGAGAGCCTCAACAAAATGTTCCTGCTTCAGCAAGCAGTCTATACGCTGGACACAGACAAAGAACGCAAATATTAAAATGTGGTAAATGGAAATAAGAAGAAAATGTATGACAGCTATCCGTTTAGCTGCTTTTTTTGTCAGTGATTTGTGTAAAACTACAGTATCAAACTAACATTTTTGAAATATCATATGTACCTCTCTCCAGTTCCTTAGAGTCATGATGTGAGCTGACTGCAAGATAAGATCATATTGTTACAGAACGAGACAGCACACACAAATGAGACACTAGCACGTGGTACTTCATTGTAGAAGAGTGCTTGCCAAAAGCTAGTTTGGTTCTGATGCTACATTATTTATACAGACATAAACAGAAGACTTTACCTTGGTGCCCAAAAAGACAATCTGTCCTGCATAGCTGGAGACTGACTGGTAACAAGCCTTTTCTCCTACTAAAGCCTGGAACACAGACACACTATTATAGACACACATTCAAAGACCTACCAGTATTTATAAGGTGCATTAAGCCTCATATACCAACTTTCTATAATTTGTCTGCCATTTCTTTTCTGTCTCCTATGATTGCTTCTCTACTGTTATCCACCTCCATCTTGTCTAGTTGCTTCCTTAAAGGTTAAAAAAGGATCTGTAAGCTATCATCTCACCCCACTCTGCTTTTATGTATTGAATATCAGCCAATAATAATTATTAACCTGTAATAATTTATATTAAATATTCCCAAACTTGATGTCCAGTTTGACCTCTGATCCTGTCCCCCACCAGCTAACCCCTCACCAGAGCCTGGGAGACATTCCCTCCAGTGGCCAGCGATTTGAAATGTCGGCTGTTATAGACCAGTTGCACCTGCTCCAAGTCCAGAGTCTCCAAAACCTCTTGACTGGGCCGGTCCACGACCTGCAGCTTTTCATGGCTGTCGACCAGAACCAGTGTGCGACTGTTAATCCACTGCAGAGACAAAAGATGAAGAACAAGTCATGCAGCTGTCCACACAAACCTACAAATAGCATCAGTTATGAAGGTGTCCTAGTAGCACTATCGGGTGTAAACAATAAGGAAACGAGAGATATGGTGCCTTTGAAAGCTGTTTTGTCACTGAATAAGATGGGTTGTCTTAGGGGCTAATTTACACGGACACCAAATCCAGTTGATGCAGTCATGTTAACTTGGTTTATGACAGATTGTGTTAATGTATCCAAATATAAACATTCAATGGCGCAAACATTTGAGGTGATTGTTAACTCAAAAGCAGATATGGATCGAAGCGCTAAGGAGGAACAAGAGCTATCACAGCAGCTAACATCTGTACACTCAATGAAAGGAAAGGAAACACTGCAGCTTAGGCTGGCCAATGGTAAGTGTGGCATGTGTTTACAGTGGAAAAAAAGTTCTTTGTGGTTTGCTGGTTTGTTTTGAGTGGGTAAGAAAACAGCCCTCTAGTAGGTAGCCTAATGCCCTGAGTTAAGTACTTACATTTAGGCTAATAATATCACAGCTGAGTTGGAGCTGTCTTTGCTTGATGACATGAATCGTCCCCTCTTTTGTCTCTTCTTTCTTTACCTGAACAAATAGCAGTGCAGAAGAGAAAACATCAACACTGTTCGCAAAATTACAAAAGCAGCATCTAGGAAAGATTACATTGTACTAAGTGCATTTTTAATGGGAGTCTACAATTAACTAATCTGACAGTAGGAGGTAGGCGAGTACCAGGAGAAAGTGGACTGTATCTCCTTTGCAAAAAGCCAAGATAGGATTGACCATCTTCTGAACAGGAACAAACTGCCAGGCCAGCTGAGGAACACTGGACGGATCAGACTGTCAAAAGAAGAAAATCATCTGTTAGTTAAACCATGTAGTACTGCAGTGTCATATAACTGTGATCACAATGCTGGCTAGACACTCTACCCTGTCCTCCTAGCATTTACTGTAGCAACATTAAGTAAAAAGAAGGAAAAATCATTGAACTTATACAGCTCCAGGCAATAAAAATTGTGTATAATGAGTTAATTTTTTTGTTCTTTTACAACTAATTAGCAAAACATGCAAGTACACCATATCTGGAGAAATGCTTAGATAGATGCTAAATAGAATTTGTGGCATGACATCACTGGTCACAGTTTTGAATTGTAACTTTGTTAGTGTGGATTTAAAACGTCATTCTATTGTCAGCTTAGAATAAAGGTCCATCAACACTCTCAAACTATCACTGGATCTGAAGCAACATTTATTTCTTAAAAAGATGACAAACAGACAAAAATTCAGACCTTGCTGTAGGGAAAGGTCATCCAGACTTTCAAGGAAGGTTTTAGTCCAATGACAAGGATCTGATGAGAGGAGAGCAAAAGTCAGACATACCACAACCCCCTTACACAGAGCTCCATGACGGGAGTCTACACTGTGAATGGATGTTTGAAGTGTACCTTTGTGAGGGAGGCCATAGCCAGCAGAGAGTACTGTGTGATGGGATGGTCTCGTAAGTCCGGAGGAGAGCGCAAAGGTTCGATACAGCAGACTTCACCTTTAGAGCCACTGAAGAGACAGCGGGAGTCGCACGAACGCATCCCCATCACTCTCCTGGAAACAAAAAAAAAAACACACATGCTATGCATGAAACTGCAGGGATCCTTTTACTTTTTCATAAAGGCCTTAATGTTCTTGATATTTCTTATTTGCTTACATCAGTCCCCTCAATCTCTGAAAAGCATTTTGTGTTACAAAGTTTACTGTATGAAAGGATGAAAGGTACAATGTAAATAATGATTGATTGGTTGATATATACACGACTCTCATAATCAAAAGTCAAATTGGAATGAGAAACCGTACTCATTTGAAGCATTTGAAGCAAATGATTTCAATCATTTTGACTTTTTACCTGAAAGCCAGCTCAAACACAGACCCGCCGCTGTCATTGCACACTGCAAGAGTTGGGTCATCTGTGAACTACAGACACAAATCGAGGAAAATATTAATATATAATAATATAAATAATAATAACGTATGTAACAACAACCATTACTAAGTGTGTGACCAGGCAAATACATTTGTTGTTGTTTTTTTGGTAATGGTTGTGAACATAGGCCAATTGGTGGTTGGTTACATTCACAATTAGCTATGTTAATGTTTAGGATACATGTCCTCACAACTGTAGAGAGACCAATAATATGTGCATGTGTGTACCTTGACATGCAGTATGGCTGTCCCTGGGGGGTGAGCATCAGTGATTGTTCGTAGTAGCTTCCCATTGGCTAGATCCCACATTGTAATCTAATGTTATACAAACAGACAAACAGATGGAGAAACACAATTCATTGACTTCAGTGCTGCCATACATTATTACTACCCTGGTCCTTTAATAGGCTCCACCTTTTGGGACATTACAAAACTCTAATCTATATCCAGTCAAGCAGACTGTGATTATGTACCTGTCCTTTGGCAAACCCGCAGAGAAGGCGTGAGCAGTCATGGTTGATGCTGAGGGCAGAGACGGCTCCAAACTCTGCTCCAGTTGTCTTGGTTCCCAGACAGAGTCGCAGTGCCTGGTTAGTATCTGGAATGGAGAACGAGGCATTCAGTTTCTGATTTAATCAATTCTAATCAGGTGATGTGAAATTACATTAAGCAAATAGGGGAAAGAAATGCAAGAAAAAAAGAGCAATGAGATAAAATAATAAAACAGAAAACCATTTTACCCTATTCTCTTTATTTTTATATTTAATGAAAAGAATGGGGTAAACCTCAAAAAAAAATAAAATTTGAAGGACCAGTGTGTAAGACGAAGCAGGACCTATGAGCAGAATGACTATTCATAGTTCTGCTTTCGTTAGTATTAATGATGTGATCAAATCACTGTGTTTTCACTGTAATAAGCCCCTCCACATTTCTCTGCAGTAGCTCTGAGTTGACAAATCAGATGCCACTAAACACACTCGTCCTTTAATAGCAGCATACTCCAAATAAGCAACACAAGAAAAATACAGTAATACACACAAGCAACTGAAGGACCGGGGGGAGGGGGAGCATTTCAAACCACAAAACATGCATCAAAAGACCTAAGCTGAACCAAAATGCACATCAGCTTCACATTTCATAGCCAGTCAGGTTACAAATAAAATGGACAATACTGAGCATGATCTGAGAGAGGTGGGTCATACCTTTTCCTGCCAAGGCATCATAATGTTAGCAATATAAACAGACACTGGTCACCTCTGATCACATTCAGCCGCTCTATACACAGTTTAGCTTTTAACAATAATAACAATAATGATAATAATAACAACAACTTGTCACACAAACATGTTAGTGAAGTGTTACATCATGGAATATGGTCTGGATGCTATGAACCTCAGCCTCATGTGTAGAACTACCATCATGGCTAAGGCTCAGATCTGTTGGGCTGTTTTGGAGTGTTACCCTGTAAACATGGCCGACCTGTGAGTCCATCCCACCCTGTACAAATACTTTTAAGCCATTTTAAAAGGTTCAAACAAAGCAGATGTTTTAACAAAAGCGTATGTTGATGTAATCAAGTTGATCCAATCTTATGAAGGTGATAAGGTAGCAAACAGAGTAGGGCAGGAGGCTGATACTGGACATTAGATAAAGAGGGAGTCACCTGGTACCTGAAGGTACTGATTACCTGAGTCAATAAAACCCGTTGGGTGAGCAGCTCGTGCAATTTAACCTTCTACCACATTCTGTTTGAAACCTGCAGCAACAATCTTCCACCTGAAACAGCTTTCTGACTGAGGCAGATCATAAAAACGGTAAGTCCTTCCTTATTCAGCTCTGACCTGGACACTAAGGCCTCTCCACTCCACTCTCCACTAATGCCTTTATTTTTGTTTTGTTTTTGTTGATAATAATGTACGGACAGTAACTGTCCTAAGAGGTTATGTGTGTTTCGGTAACATTTTTAACAGGCGTGATACTCAATTACTAAGCCACACAAGAGGGTTTCTACAAGGGCCTGGTTGCTTTAACTTGGGGCACAACAGTGTACTTTGTAAAATCTATTTCGACTGTCATTCCACAGCATTTCCAGACCAGTTCAAGGTGACTCGAAAGGTTAGAAAATAATCACGAAAAAGGGCAGAGAAAAGAGCACTCAATTTACAAATCATGAAAACAAATGAAAAAGTCAAAGTGCAGTTACCAAAATTTAGCTACTATGCTGTTGTAGTTGTAGCATAAAATACTATTTAGTTCAGGTCCAATGCAGCAGGTAGAGATATGTTCTGGCCCTAAACCATTAAGTTGTTTAAAGTAACCGTATCATGGTTGGAATAACCTCTTTTCTAGATCCTGTTTAGTCATGTATTCTTTTACTCTATCTATATACTTGTAAATCAACAATGAGTCCCTGCTGTAATAGACTTGGCATGTCTTAAATATGAGTATATATTAACACTAAGATTTATTACAAAAGTTCTTTAATTTACGTATAGGCTCTGCTGAAATTCACTGAAATAAAGCTCTTTTGTGTCTGATTTAGGTCCAGCTTCTTCTCCTGTAAACCTTCCACACCTCATCACAATGCCTCATCGTAACTGCTCCATTGAGATCAACAACAACTCCGGCTCCTACACTCTGGTCAACCCCCGGTATGAACTGCTTTATGTAACAGTCTTTGCATGTTGCTTCAGTTGGTTCTACAGACTGAGTTGTGAATCTGATATCTCGTGTCTCTGTCCAGTGTGTATACTGAACATGGCGGCTGTGAGGTCCCTTTGCCCCCCATGGTGGGTCCGTGTTCTACTGCCAGCGCTCTGTTCAACAAGACCACTGGTGCTATGACCGGAGCAGTGGGCGTCTTCACCTATGACCTTCTTAACGCTGACTTGAATGACTATAGCCACATCATGGCTGTCATGTTCTCTGTGCCCTACGACCGAAGCCTCTACTCCAACTGGTTTGCTGTGGGGATCTTTGACAGGGGAAACGACTGCGACTACAATCTGTATGACATTATGTACAATGGAAGTGAAAGTAATTTTGTAAGAGCGAAGGCTGATGGCTCCTGCATTTCCTATGAGGGTGACTATATTTTAGTAGGTGCCTGCATGTCAGACACTGGTGAAGCAGTTCTGAAAATTGATGTCAATGATCTTGGCATGTATTGAGGCAAAAGCACAAGGATCATACTGTTATTTAAGCCATATGAGACGATCACAATACTTTTAATAACACATGTGTAATAAGCTTGGTTTATATTAGGAATGCAATTTATTGATTATTTCATTAATCATTAGTCGAATGACCTTATCGATTGATTAACCAAATTTCCCTCTGTTTCAATAGGGTCTAAAAGAATAAAAGCTAAACATTGTTTATACACTGAATAAAAAAATGCATGTCCTTAATGAGTGTGTGTGTCTGTGTGTGTGCATCAGGGTGGAACTCCACTGTTGAGTTTTTCTTATTTTTAGAACCAAAAACGATTACATTAGGTCATTTTTACTAACACCAAAATTGCGCCTTCACAGTTGCACATCCCCATCAATCAATTAAATTGAATAATAATGTATTTATGCAGTTACACGGAGACACATTTAATTTTATGAAAGTGGTCACAGGAAGCCCCTTGAGTGCATATAGGAGAACCAAAACGGAGAAACTAAATTAAAAACTAAACGAATGAGGACCATCAGTGACCACATAACAAAGACTGACTGAGGTCATTTTACTGAACTGGACCACAGAGGGTGGACAATCTCAAATAATTCAAATACCTGCACAGCTAAATAAGTACATTAGCAAAGGGGTTTCCTCCCTTACACATCACAGTGGACTCATATCAGAGCACTATCAGCTATATACACTAAGACCTCAAAGGGGTGTAGACCTCAGCATTGGTTGTATCATTTTAACTGTGGTCTCTGTGGTCCCTCTGGTGGACAATCTACGTGTAACATGCCTTGAGTAACCTGAACCCCTCCACAAACTGCTCTACAGAGTAAACTGCTCACATGACTCATGGAGACACAAAAGCCACATTACATGAAATACAACAAGTTGAAAGTAAATTGTAATAAGCTACTCACCAAAGACTAGAGCCAGACCATGAGACGTTCCGACAGCGATGACACCTGACACGGTCTAAACACAGAAAATACACAGCTTAGAACTGATGACAAAGAATCCAGGAATAGGTATAACATGGACAAAATAAAACAAAACACCATTAAATACAAATACATTTTACCATAACCAACCCAATCAGATACCAAACACCACATAAACAGGAGATCTTAAGTCCGTTCTTGTTATTATTTTCCACAAGATCATTAAAAATTCAAGAGTTTTGATGTGAGCATTGTGTACAAGCAAGGTTCTTTAAAAACCTATGATCGACTTAGCTTTTTATTTTGACTGACGTGTAAAATCTTCGAACACAGATCTACAGTATTTTTAATCATTGTACAAATGAAAATGAAGGCAGACATTTTTGCATATAGCTCACTGCATCTGCTTTCATTAGTATTGATGATTTGGTCAAATCACTGTGTTTTCACTGTAATATGCCCCTCCACATTTTTCTCACTGCATCTGTGCCCTCTCTCGCATTATCTAGTAAACAACTGTGATCCATGCATCTCTGCATATTTCTTCTCATAATGTTGTAAAAGAAATGATCAGGAATCTGGCAATATCAGATCCACAAGCACATGCAAGCAGCTGGTATCTTTGCAAAAATGTCAGGTTACTCACAATAGCAGTCGGCAATCCAGCATCCACTTTGTCCTGAGTAAAGATACAAATATTTTATTACCAATGAATACAATCTACTCAATCATAGAGTATAATACAATCATAGACTGCTGCCCCCGCGACCCGGCCCCGGATAAGCGGTGGAAGATGGATGGATGGATGGATGAATACAATCTTATTCTAATCTTGTGCTTTGTGTTGTTCTGTACTTGTACTACTGTTGGGACTATACAGGGTTAAGTGAACTCTGTGTCAGTGGAAAAGTGCTTGTTTTACTGATTAGGATTACATATTTAGTTGTGTGGGTTAAAACTGGGGTAATAGGCTAGGGAAGGTCAAAGAGAATGTTCACAAAGAGAAGATATGTGTGTATAGGTGTGTGTTATGGCCTTACAGCAGCAGAGACGATCTGTGCAGAGATGCCCTTCAGCAGGCTGTGTCTAAGGACAGATCCATGGACGGTTGCGTTCAGGTCCACTGTCCTCCTCTTTCTGTCCACACACAGAGAACATAGGTCAAACATACACACAATGATTTTCAATTTATACATGGAAAAAGATTAAGATATGCAGTTATATATTCAAATTTTAAATATAGTACAATTACTTTTATTGAAGTCAATTAAATTAAATTTTTGTGTAAAATGTTTTTATTTGGTGTAAATAGTTTGCTTTTTGCATAGTTTTCATATATCATATATAATATAATGATTGTAAATCATTTATTAATAACTACATAGGTGCAGTTATAGTATAGTTTTATACCGTGTACAATGTGTACATTCATACCGTTTGAGGTGTGCTGGGTCTCCACTGTCAGAGCTAGCCAGAGAGGAGGTGTCACAGGAGTGAGCATCCATGTTGTCTGTGTTCAATACGCAGGTGTCCTCCAAGACAAATGGCTCCTCCTCATCCTCCAACTTCAACACAGGATAACAAATAAACACACACCGTGAGCTATAGCATCTTTTTTTTTTTACAAATGTCTTTATTGTGTTTTCATAAAAGAACAGAAATACACAGAAAACAAGGCACATCAATACACAAACATAAGAGGCACAAAAATGTTACTACATTCTTGGGTAGCGATCATTTCTCATCATGGTAAGAGGAGTGGTAACAATATTGGAAGATACAGTTATACATAGGTTAATATACAATATGTCCCCATCCTTAATTAGTAATTATAATGACCACTCAA
This sequence comes from Parambassis ranga, assembly GCF_900634625.1. Classification (NCBI taxonomy): domain Eukaryota; kingdom Metazoa; phylum Chordata; class Actinopteri; family Ambassidae; genus Parambassis; species Parambassis ranga. Next base: position 3,745,566 of record NC_041035.1, read on the forward strand.
ACTTTCAAATCAAGAATTGCATAAATGCCCCCAGATCTTTACAAAGGAGGTATGTTTCCCTTTAGCCACATATGTGCCCCTATTCCAGGGCAAGCCTTTGTAGTAATCCAGGATTGTTTACTCTATAGCATCTTTGAATGGTATGAAGGGGCATTAGTGCTGTGGGTACGGTTAACTCGCACATCTGTGGAGTCACCTTCAATGCGAAATGATGTATATATGTTTCTGGGCAACAAATTGCATTGCATGCTGCCTTCCAGACAGTGTAGTTTCCCTCAAAAAATTGCACGTGCTTTACCTCACTAAGGATGCTCTCCAGCGTGGGAGGTGTATCCACTTGGGGAATGTCAAACTCCTTATCGTCAATCTGAGGTCAGAAGTAAAACACAAAGGGTTAGAAAGGTGTTTTTACACTCTTGGACATGTGCATCCTAACACATCTCTGATTATGTCTCTATTTTCTGATACATTAGAAACATTTGTTGAGAGTTTGATGTTTTAATGGTGCTGTAATGCTTTGTGATGCCACTGTAAAACCACTAGATGGCAGAATCACAGCAATCTTGGCTTATGCTTTTAAGAGATTCTTTGTATCTATGTGCTGCAACCTACCCCACTAGCAGAGTCGTAAAGCAATGTATCTGTGCAAAAAAGCAAGTCTGTAAAAAATGATATACAGTATATGCACATAAGTACTTGGTGAGAGTGCTGTCCTTGGTTTCCACACAAAGACAACACATGCATTTTTCTCAGAATCACTAGAGATGACTTTCAACATTTTACCTTTAATCGATGTTTAGATAAACTTTTCAGGTTTGCTTTGCAATCAAACTATTGAGATTTGCAATCAAACTAATACACTAATACCCTGCAGCCAGTGTTTAGCTTGTTGTAATAGCACCGTGGTTTGAAAAACTGAAAAACTGTAGTGATATATAAAAAAAACTCATAGAATCTGTATGTATTTATTTCCATTGTTTCCATTTACAATGTGGAATTAGTAGGAAATATATGAATAAATACTTCAAATGCTAGTAAGTGTCATATCTTATGTCTAACTGGTAAACGGGTGGTGCTATTAAAACTATGTTACTACATAATCACGTGACCATACAGGTGTTCATTCAAAGGTTGTAGCAAAGCAGAGGTTTCAATTAACGGGCGTATGTTGGTTCATTTGCTCAATACAATTAGCCTAATACATAATACGACGGAACAGACATTTTAATTACGCAGCAACTCTCATCAGACATGCGCAACTGGGCCTAACACCCGGGTTGCGTTTGCCAGAACTTGTACATTGTTTTCCTACAGCCGCTAAGAAGTGTCATGTTCATAATTTGGAGCTATCATGGTGTAGCTCACTGACACAACAGACCACTGCGGAAACACAATGACTTTCTCCCTCACTCCACCACAATGACAGCACAAAGGGGGACAGAGTCTCTCACCGAGTCCACTTCCATCAGGTTGAGCTGAGATGAGGCAGACAGCAGGCTGCGAGCATCTGGAGACTGCGACATTTCTGTTTACATGGGTAGAACACAGGGCTCGCCTCTTCTCTACCCCCACAATTCTTCCGGCAGGAAGTAGATTAATGACGATATTTCCGGTTGAAATTTTCAGAATAAGAGACCATTCACCGGGTGCTGAAAACCGTAGATTTGAGAAAATACTGAATTGAAACGTAAGACCGAGCAATACCTAAAAACTGTAAAACCCAAATATGTTACCAGTTTAGATCATATATACATTATACGATATAACCTATGCGGTGTTCCCAAAAAGTGAAAAATACTTATTATTTTTATTGCCACAATTCCAAACAAAACCAAGTGTAATCCATATTTTGTTACAGGACTTCACAATTATTTGTTTGTTTAACAATCAGGACACATGATTAGAATGACATTCAATAGCACCGGATGTCAGCATAGCATCCAGTGAATGAGTCATATCTGCATTACAGACAGCAAATGTTTTACATTTTCTATCAGTATCTTGATAGTATGTGGAATTTGAATTACCCAGGGTTCCAGGATAATGCAAGACATGATACTTCTCATAGCATTGGAACACATCTCATAAAAGCACTGCAACCACTTGGTCTTATGAACACATTCACATGGATGTTTTGTGATTAAATTGAACTGAACCAGTTCAATGCTATTTGAATTAATTCTACATGTTCATGTCTGAAACCTTATGTTTACATAAAGTGTGATTATGGCTGTATATTCTATGGTTTTGTGTATTGTGAATTTTCTGTATTGACATAGGCATACTTAGTATTTTTGACCTATGTAGAAAAATACAGCAGAAAAATACTGCTGTCACCCATTAGGGTCTGACTGGGAGACAACAGAGACATCATAAAGGAGCAGGCTTTAGATACACACACAATTCCTTAATGTATTATAGATTTATTACTGGTTCCTCAAGAGAAATATATTTTAAAAAATTAAAAACAGCAGAAAAATAAGGCTTTAATTGGCTTTAGATAAAAAAAAAAACGTCAGAATTACAAAATGTGTCCCACATTACCCTAATCCAGATATTATTCTAATGTGTTTTTTGTATTTGTATATTTTTATGCATTTATAAAGTCACTGTGGCTTTTCTACATACACACTAAGCACATATACACATCTTAACTTAATGCGCCTGTTAAACACAAAATAAGAAAAAGAGATCGAGTCCGGAGCGAGGAAGGAAGGAAAGGAGACAAGGACGCCACTAGACGGTGTTGGGTCGCAGCCTGTTGTATTCCTTCGACTCTGTTCACCTCCATTCACAGTAAATAAAAGCATGGAGGCTCTGACTCTCGGGATCTAACACCGAACAGCGGGGGGTAAAGACACTGCCGCATGCGCCCTTGCCTTCACCAATACACGCAAGAAGGAAGTGGGACAGCGGTGAACGCGGCGCCAGCTGGATTTAAGTCATTTTACGTGGAAGCGAGGATTGTAGTTGGCGATAGGAGCGGGACAGCCCGCCGTGCTGAGCATGAAGCGGACGGCAGTGGTGGCCAGGCACAATGGCCTTGTCTCTCCGCTGGGGAACAACAACTCCGGGGCTTCGAGCATCGTCTCACCACCCCAGCCGAGAGCCACCAGTATCTCCGCTTCTGCCGACACCGGGGCTGGCGATGGGATGGACGGCCTGCTGGATTTCTCCAAAGGCCCCACCGTCAAAACCGAGCTGGTGTGCAAATGGACTGACCGAACTTCTTCGAGACAGAGGCTGGGGCGGACGGCGACATCCGTCTGCGACCAAACTTTCAGCTCCATGCACGAGCTAGTGGACCACGTCACCACCGAGCATGTAGCAGCGGGGCTGGAGACCCTCAGTCACGTCTGCATGTGGGACGAGTGTATACGCGACGGGAAGGCGTTCAAAGCCAAATACAAACTCATCAACCACATTCGCGTGCACACCGGGGAGAAGCCTTTTTCATGCGCATTTCCCAACTGCGGCAAGATGTTTGCACGCTCCGAGAACCTCAAGATCCACACGCGCACGCACACTGGTAGGCTTTCATGATTCAGTGACCACACACACACACACACACAGCGCAGAGACTTGTCAGTATGCTCTGTAGATCCACCAAGACAGCAGCTTCCTGACAGACACTGAGAACATACAGGATCACAGAGATTGTTCTCAGTCTGCTAGGAATCCCCTCCATGTTTACGCAGGCTCCGTTCAGCATCGAGCCACATCCCACTTCGTTGCTTCCTTGTTTCCTAGAGGAGTCTAATCCGCAGCTCAGGAGTCATGCAAGGTGACAGGAATCAGCCTTATTTGTGACTTCACAACCAAAAGCCGAGGACAGAGTAGAGTCTAAAGACATTCTATAAATGATGTTAGATTGATTCCCTTAAAGAAGCTGCAGTAAATGTGTATCATAGGCCCACATGAGCCAATATCAGAGTTAGTTAAAGAGTCACTGCTGTGTGAATGGACGAATCAGCACAGAGGATCCATGGAAAATGATAGACAAGAGGCACAATCCTTTTAGATTGCACAGCACTGATAAACCACTGGCATCAAGGATTAGGTGGAATAACATTGGCTTAATTTTAAGTTTGAGACAAGCAAATGAGAGCATAGGTGGGATAAGTGAAGCTGTAGGCTGTGTGAAAGTGGAACTGATTCGTTTCCACCTGTCATCCTGTCAATGTTCATTGTGAGCAAATGCTGATGTTTCATTTACAAAGGTGATACTGCCTATGCAAGTGTCTTGCGAGATCATCACACATATCAGCAAAAGCATGGACATTTCTAGGCACCAAATATAAAATGATTAGTTATTTTTTTTAAATAAGAGGAAATACAGAAACATACCGACACTGACATCACATTAATAGCCTGTTACAACACCATGATCCACGTGTTTACAATCACTGTATTCATCCAGCAGGAATTAGCACACTAAGACAACATTTTGTCCATCTTTGTGTTATCAGGATGCAGTGATTTGTTTTGTGGACTACATTTATTGCTCTCTTAGCGATTTGGGACAAATGGGTCCAATACTTAGTTTGATGCTCAAAGTGTGAGTGACTCCCTCAAAATCTAAGAATCATGCTCACTTTTCTCATTGACATCAAGAGGCTAAGGAGCCTATGCTAATGCTGCTGAAAGGTCCATGTGACACAGATACAGGAACAGCTCAGGGAACTGTCTTGTCTCTGTCTTAGCTGAACATTTATTTGACCAGTTTATTATTGGAAAGTTCTATTGTGTAGTGTCAAGAAATGTTTTTTTTTATTCTTTTCTCATCTCTGAATGCGTTGTTTCCTCTTTGTTTGGAAACTCAGAATCTTTCTTTGTTCCTTATTATTGCTTTCAGACACTCCACCATCCTGTTAGTTGCTTTAGTCTACCTTGTTTCATGACAACAGTTACTTCATTTTTCAACAATTTTACCAATTTTTGCAAGGGAGGGTATGAGATGTAAACTCAGACACCTAATCCAAAAACCCATAGAAGTTTACCAGCTGTTGATCGCCTCAACAGTGTTTTGCGTTGAGTTACACTGTAGCTCGAACCACTTGTCTCTTCAGTGCACTGAAGTTGTTCATGTTATTTCAGTTTAAGGCCAAATGTAGCACCTTGCCTCTTTGCATAAAATATACCTGCATCACTATCTGACTGTTTGTGTTACAGGTGAGAAGCCATTCCAGTGTGAGTTCTGTGAGCGGCGTTTTGCCAACAGCAGTGACCGGAAGAAGCACTCACAGGTCCACACAGCCTCCAAACCCTACGACTGCAAAGCACTGGGCTGCACCAAGTCTTACACACACCCCAGCTCCCTGCGCAAACACATGAAGGTTCACGTCAAGTCGTCACCTACCTCTGAACATCAGGACCTGTACGACCCCATCCCTCATCAACTCCAGCAACCTCATCAGGCCATCCTTGAGCCTCTCGACCTTAAAATGAACCGTCTCTCCCCATCGCTTGCCAACAAAAACATGCATTTTCCTCTTCTGTCCAATCATGACATGGACATCAGCTCAGCCAGCGAAGCGGACCATAAGCTGCTGCTGCGGAGTTCGTCTCCGTTGGCGATGCCCCTGGACCTGTCTCTGTCCAGCTTAAAGAATCAGCTTAGCCAGAAGCAGCAGAGCGCCAGGACCCCACGGAGGAGCCAGCGTTCAGTCAACCCAGCCTTACCTCAGTTGTCTAACATTAAGGAGTGGTATGTCTGCACCAGGACTACAGCACCAGACTTCCCTCTACTCCACCCAGACCACATCAAATCAGAACCTAGCGATGAGGATGAGTATGTCACGTAAGACAGGGGGACTGATGATTTTGGACATCAAGGACAGATCTCATATTATCAGACCCTGGTCAGGCTGGAACATGCATTTGTGTGGTTCAGCATCAGAGAGAAGGATTTTTACTGCGTCTCACATTAAAAAAAAAAAAAAAGAAAAAAAAAAGACTCAGCTCAGAGATTGTCCTGATGTGTGGACCAAAAGAAACGGCTCAGATGGTGACAGAACGGACAAGAGGAAGTCCATCTTTATGGTTTTGAAACAAAATGCAAGTTATCAGTGTTAGCTAGTTAACCTGAACTAACAAAGCAGTTACGTTTATTGAAGTGGACCAGAGAATGTTGCTCTGCTTGCTGAATATAAACAGGGTGTGTGTACACAATGACCAGAGAGAGATACTGTGTCTCATGTCACATACTTCCATGCAGCACACTGTGTTGTCTCAAATTTGTGCACTTAGCAGTAAGGCTGCAAAATATTACATTTTTGCAGATATCAAATTCACTGATACTTAACTCCTTTTGGCCATATTCACATATGTTAATATGTGTATGTTCTTGGTAATAAAGTTGTTCATCTTTACTCAGCAGAAATAAAGCAAGTGGCTGTTGTAGCAGGTTAACTCCTACATGTTGCAGCATTGAATCATTCCAGATAGATAAATTAACATGTTATCAGCAAGGCTCCAGTGTCTGCAGATACCAAAACATCAACATTGGCTAATAAGATGATAAGGTTTACACTCCCCCAGTGCTTGTTCACACCAGTGAGTATAACATTAAGCATCTTAATATGTTAATTCCATTACAGGAAAGACCTGATGCTCTCTGAAATTAAGTGGAAAGAATCTGTGCAATTGGCCAAAAGCAGTTGAATATATCCACTACAAATTTGTGCAAAGTTATATGTTCACCGTCACAACCACAGCGCCCTCCACTATATAGACAAAGACCATTGAAGGTAAGAAGTGTATTATCCTTTTTGATTATATGACATAATCATGGTAGAGCCTGACCAATATATCCATCTGTTGATATTGGCCTATCACATTTCTCTGTAAGTGTAATAATGCAGAAAGAGATTGGGTTGTGGTTGGATGCCATGACATCACTCACACCTACAGTATATGTAGCATAATAAATGCCACAGGTAGCAGATGCCGAGGTGTTTGCTAAATGCTGTAAAGTTATCATTTTTAGTAGAACTAGAATTGTCCTGTTCTTGACAACTGCCATGTTTCTATCACATCTGTTTACTATGTACCAAGGCAGCTATGGTCTGTCAGTATGTATATGTATTTAATGAATATATTCTATATGGATAAGTGTGGAAGAATGTGATTTGAGACACAGCAAAACTCTCTAAAGATTATTGAGCTTCTTAGGAGCTCCTCCAAGGTGAAGCTATTTCAAGGGCTAACTCAACGCTGGTGTAAAGAGGTTGATGTTAACCTGAGCTCACAGTGTACACGTGGTCACACTGCAGGTCCTAAACAGCAGGCACACGGGGGTGGAGGGTAGTTCAGGTCTCAGAATGCTTTTAACAAACTACTTTGTATTTGTATAAAAAAAAAAAAACATAGTTTTATATATGGTGAGGTGATCGGACAAGCACTTTGTTGTAAGCAAGCTGAGGCCTTTAGGAACAAACCAGTGATAGGAACTTGTTCAGAAGTGTTTACGTGGTCGCAGTCTGATCCGTCAGTTTGAAGAGAGATGGGATGGGGGGAGGGAGGGGGGGTCTGATTCTTCTTTGTACTGATCCAATACTGTTGATTTAGTAAACACCTCCGAAATTTACACACTCGTCACACACAAATTGTTTTAACATGAAAATGTGTATTAAATGATGCATAAGACAGCTGGTCTCCTCCCTTTGATCACATGATGCAACAATGTGAAGTGGCATTTGAATATTGATTCAGTCTGAGCATGCTGCATAAAAGGAGACGAGCAGTGTGGGACAGCTGGGAAAAGGGGGTTTAAAGAGAACACGACACGGTTAATTAAGTCAAACCCATATCCGCTATACACCCACTACTAAGTCATGACGAGCTGGGTCCAGGTTGGAGCCCACCTCTGCCTGCCACTGGCTTTTGGATTATGCCAGATGGGATCTAAGAAATCATCAAAGATCTAAAGTTCTGTCACACTGTTGAGAAGCTGCACCACAGTCACGTAAGCATAGCACGCTTGACCTGTTTGGTGAGATGTCAAACATGTCATGGGCTGGTGTTTACTACAGACATCGGTTCTTGCATCCAACCACATTCAAAGTGCATTGATGAGGGAGCGGGAAATACTAGAAAAACCTTTCTGGGTTTTAGGCCTCATTAATGCAGCACTCCAGTCGTATACAGCCATCAAACCTTTTTGATCACCATGTTCCCAAGCTTATCACTACAGAATATTATTTCATGCAGATTCACTGATGCCATAGTCTTCACATGGTGGGCTGTAATCAGGAGCACTGCATCCTCACAGTCTGGTGGTCCTGGGTTCTATCAGAGCCTTTCTGTGTGCTGTTTATATGTTGTCTCTGTGCCAGGTCCTGTTACTTGAAAACTGCCAGGAGGTGTGAATGGGATTGTGAGTGGTTGTATGTTTTCAGTATAGCACCATGGCTCTTCTCCTGGCTGGCAATTATATGATCAATGGGGGTGCATGGAGGTGAATGCAGGGGCTTGCAACAAAGCCGTCCCATTTCCAAGGGTCCTTTAAATTCAGCTGTGTTTCCCTGACAGTAAAAGATTGACCCCAACACATCCTGTGATTCGTTGCAGACTGATTTATCAGCAACTTATAAATGTACCTGAGCTGCTGTGTCATGGTAAATGGGACATCCACCAGAAAGTAGAGTTATTCAAAAGTGGTTATTACAACCACCTACGAAGGCCAAACCACTGTAGGGCTGTCCTCTGAAGGAAGTCAGTATGTATGAAAACACAAGAGTGAACTAGCAGCTGATAACAACTTCATTTGATTTATACACAGTAACTGTGCCATTAATGTCTTATGTTTGTGTGTTTGTGTGTCTGTGTGTGTTTACAGTTGAAATGCAGTATCACCTGAACTGATTATTCCAGTTCAGCCATACACTGATACATTGAACCATTCTTCCTGAACTCAGCCGATTATGTGAAAATGCCCTGATGCTCCACAAACACACTTAGTATGTGTCTATAAGAAATGTGCAGGAAATGGAATTAAAACAAATGATGAGACTTTTCTTTGTGTTGAATGTCAGTATTGTATGTTGTGTTTTTATACAGCCTCTGTCTGTCCTTTATCATTATATTTAAAAAAATGTATAATTTCATTAATTTATTTTTCACTAAAAATCCCATTCAGTTTGGGTTTTTTCCAGCACAGGAGTGACCCATGTCAGCCACTCAACCTGATGACCGATAACATCGTCTGTTCATCTATTTAGTGTCATGTCGATTTTGAAGGCTCACCTTTACTTTAAGCTGTGTCTCAATATGTTTTCCTTCTCTTAACTTTTGCAAAACTGGCAGCTCGAATGCAGGACCAGATGAAGACACAAGAGCACGGACATATAGGATACTGTTTAAAATCCAGATTATTCATTAAAGGGAAAAAAAAGATGAGTTTAATGGTTTGATAATTTGATATTTTTGTGTGGATGGAGAAAACATTTCCAGAAATCTGACTAAGGTTATATCTTCACACGCATTAACAACATACAAATAAGAGATCGCTTTAACACACACATATATCATACTGTTGTTAAAGGTGTAATATTAAAAAGCTTAATGCACTATTTGCATTTCGCTATTGTTGAATTGAATTATGGGGCGGCACTGATTTCCTGTTTATCATGAAATCGCCTAGCAACGTGCGGTTAGTAGTACTAGTACGTTAATATTCAAAAGTTTATTTTAACAGCTCTTAGATTTCTGATGTGTAATACCTATTAGAGCTCTAAAACATTAGAGCCCAACAGTAATTATCACCACATTACACAAAATGTGGTGCTCTGAGCCTCTTTGCCTTTAGATCTTTACCAGTGGTCCCCGGTAGTACACTGGCTGCACTCTCTGAACATCTTCTGTAACATTATGTAATACCAGACTGATTCCAGGATGTTCAGATCCAGTCTCTGTGGGCGCCACACCATCTGTTAGACAACCTGTTCTGTTTATAGCAATTATGGATGTATGTTTTACATACAGTACATACTCGTACTTGTCCCCTTGTTACAAAATCCATTTTGGATCAATCAGATGGAATAATCCATCAACCTCTAAATTTTCACTGCAGCCAGTTGGTCCTCACCATCTGGAATGCAGCTTGAACTAGAATCAGGAAATGGACTGTACCATGCAAACATGTTTGATATTTGAAATGATAAAAATGCTTATCGGGGGTTTCATGTCATGCAGAATTTTCCATCCGTTTTCATCATGAAGTGTTTTCAATTGTTGAGAACTTTGTAAAGTACATCCTTTGTATCATCTTTTAAAGGGAGTTTTAAAATGTATCTTTTGCCGTGCAGTACTATTCATGCACAACACACAAAATGCTTAATTAGAATGTCTGCTTCTAGACATCATGCAGGAGCCCATTGACACCCACACTGCCCCCACAGAATCCCTCTGGAGTGCTGGTCATAAGCCTTTTCCAAGCTGACTTTCTAGGCCACGTGTCAGTTATGCCAAGTGCCTTGCAATTGTGTGGCCACAGACTGCTTGTAACAGTGTTGTCTGTGGTTGATCTCCTGCTTTGAGAAAGGTGATGCTCCTGCCTTGGATCACCACTGTTGTGGGTTGTGGACAACACTTATAGTACCTCTAGATGGCACTGTGGTAGCACTGTCACTGCTTTAGACTGATGACACAGAACCTACTGACACCATGACTAAACAGGAGTGGGCTGTTCTAAGTGGGACAAGAAAAAAATAAGTAATGTAAAAGCTTGCTGTGACAATAAATACCTTACCCTTTTCCCCAATATATATGAGAAGACTACTGTATTGTACCTTCAATCAGGTTTATTAAAAATAATGGAGATAGTTTTTGGTAGTAAAATTATTGGCAGTGATAAATTTATGTTTGAAATCAGCATTATTTGACTTTGAATTTTAACATGAATAAAAGAGTTATTATTATTATTATTATTATTCCATCTAACGACCTCCTTTGTCCATTAAATCTGCATTTTAAAATAATGGTGTAATGTGGAGTGAAGCTTATATGATGCTTATAATAATAATAATAATAATAATAATAATAATAATAATAATAATAATAATAATAATAATAATAATAATACATTTACAAATTATTTTCTGTATTTAAAAAAATATTAAGCTGTCAAAAAAAGTTTAAATAAAGTTTACAAGAAAAAAACAGGATAGAGTTGACGCCTCTTTCTCCACCACTCCGGTCTTTAACACGACGTGACGTCACGTCGGTTGACCCTCGGCAACATGGCGGCGCACAGTCTGTCTTCATCAGTGAACAGGCTCCTGTTTGTGGTAAAGGTGAGTTGACGAGCGGACAGCTGCAGGACACAAAGCGAACTAACTGACAGACAGCTGTGCAGACACTAGCAGCACGCTGACGGTGTGACCTCACCTGCGTGGAGACGGTCCGCTGAGGAGAAGTACAGAAAGCCCTGAACGCGTAACGAGCGTCAGCAATAACAAACATAGCATTTCACAGAAGAAGTTTTACATTGTTGTCAAAATTGTTGTCAGAAAAGTGGCACATAAAAAAATGGCGTCTGCGACTTCTTTTGACAGCGAGCGAAACAAAGGACAACCAGCGTGTGTTGGACGGGCTGTGCGCGGCGTGCTGCTCCGCTGTCAGTTTACCCTTTACCTTCTCTTCCTGGTGGACTTTTCACTGTCTTTATGTTTTTTAGCTGAGCAACAACACATAACATAGCAAAAAGTCTTTGTACGTGACACGCAACATGCAAGCCCACCAGTGTGGGTTTAATGGACGCTTTACAAAATATCATTATAGTCTTTAATACTTGTAAAATACTAACTTAGTAATGCTATGAATGGAATACACCTTACCATAAAAACAAAATAACAATGTACCTTTAAGTTTCTGTCTGTAAATGGTGACAATAAAATAACACAGGTTATTTTTTTTAAGTGGGCATATTTTCTATGTCTTTGCCTTTCTAGAGATCCACAAAATATGTGAACAGACCACCTTGTTGTTTTTTTACTATGCCTCTGTATAAATAAAAGTGTCTGTAGGAGCCATTCATTCCTGGTGAACTAATGTGCGCCCTTTAAAGACTGTGATAAGTGTGATAAATACGTCTTTTTCTGTGTTTTTGTGTTTTGCAGTATGCCTCACTTCGCTCAACATGCTGCACCATGCATCGCAGGGCACAATATTCCACAGTGTCCAACCCCACTGAAAAGGTAATATATGACTCTATTCTCTCCTGTTTAACTGTGCACAACAATCATCTGCTGACTCAGTATGACTCAGAGTAAGAGGGTAAAGAAAGTGTTTTTAGTAAAACCTTGCTGTGTTCGTGCTAAACTGTGCTAATCTGCTGTTTTTCTTCCACAGACCTTTGATAAGATCCTCATTGCTAACAGAGGAGAGATTGCATGCAGGGTAAGAGTGGTTTCCACATATAATGATTTATGCACATAAACCCACAGTGTGTCTGACCTCCCCTCCAGGGACAGCGAGGGGTAATGTCAAATCAAAGTCAGAATTCTTGAAAGCAGGCCTGGGATTAATTTCAGTTTCCTGCTACACTTTCTCTCAGGCAGGTGACTTCCTTCTCCCATCAGTATCTCACAGTCAGTGTTGTAATGTAATGTGAGCAGGAGCTGACAAAACTCATACAATATTTTTAAATACATATTTATTGTAATCCCACCACACAACTAAGCATTATTATGATTTTAAAAGGCCGCACACACAAGTTATGTGGTAACAAATGACTTCATCTGATCTGTAGATCAGAAAAGAGAAGGTGTGTTTCTGGTTGATTGACAGCCCTTAAAGAAAAGGTGCTTATAAAGTCAAGTATTGTGAGGACCACAATTGTTGATGCACACAGAACCACTACCTGTATTTAATGATGACTTAATAAATCAGTATGAATTCTGTGTTCCTTTCTGTCAGGTGATGAAGACGTGTAAGAAGATGGGCATAAAGACAGTAGCTGTTCACAGTGATGTGGACTCCAATGCTGTGAGTTACCATCAGTGTTCCTCCAGGACTGATCCCTGCTGGGATTATTTCTGTAATGTTCCATCTGGGTGCTCTCGGCAGCTCATACAATGATGCTTGTGGCTCAGAATAGCCAGAATAGCATGCCAGGTTGTGCGTTAGTGCACTGTGAAGTGAAAATACATTTAACCTTAACTTGTGTGTATGTAGATAAACAATGAGGTTTATATTTTTTTAACAATACAAACAGTATATTTTGCCTGATTTCTGTCTTACCATAAAAAGATAAATAGTATTTTTAGCCTCATAAGCTACATGAGCACTCACCTTTTTGCCTCCAAGCAGAAGTGCATTCAGTGTCAGGCTGTGGCTTCTTTCTAAGATTATATAACCACTGTTCCTACTGTGCTGGCAAGTTTGTACCTGCAGTGTTAGACAGCAGTCCAAATATACCATTTACTTATGTCACAGCACAACAGTGGTTACTTCATTAATTTCCAGACCTACAGACAATAGAAATTGGAATAGCAGTGTTCTAAGTGTGTGATGGTGGTTTTGATATTCCTGTGTACATTTATGTATGTAGGTTCATGTAAAGATGGCCGATGAGGCAATCTGTGTTGGTCCTGCACCCACCAGCAAGAGCTACCTGAACATGGACGCCATCATGGAAGCCATCAGACTGACTGGAACACAAGCTGTGAGTGTGTATATGGATGTGTGCTGTGTGATAGCAGATTACAGCAGTTATTATGAGTCGATGTATTTTATTTTCTATCTATGTATTATATATATTAATAATAATAATAATAATTGAAACCTTTATTAGTCCCACAATGGGGAAATTGCTCAAGGCAGCCCAGCTGTGAGTCCTCCGCTGCTCTATTGAATTGCACATTAATAGCTTGTTATTTTTCGGTTGCAAAGGTTCATCCTGGATATGGTTTTCTCTCAGAAAATAAAGAGTTTGCAAAGAGGCTGGTGAGTAATAAAAACACATTTATTTTCTGTCGACACAATCACAGGTATTACATGTATTTGTTGCTAATTTGTTTAGTCCTTTGCCCTGTTTTAGTCTCATTTACATGCTCCTGGATTGACTTGTTTAATCCATATATGGTCTATGGTTTAATCTGCTGTGGTAAATCTAGCTGTGTTATTGGTTGTTGCTAGGCAGCAGAAGGTGTGACATTCATTGGGCCAGACACACATGCTATCCAGGCAATGGGAGATAAAATTGAGAGCAAGCTGATCGCCAAGGCTGCTAAGGTCAACACTATCCCGGGATTTGATGGAGTCGTCAAGGTAACGTCAATGCATGTATCCAACAAAAACACGCCATTATATTTACTAAAGAAAACCAAGCGTACAGAACAATATTATGCTTTGTAAATGGCTACAATGGAACTTTTAGAGGTAGCCTAAACATTAATCTGAACATGAATGCTGATGTCATCCTTCATGGAATGTAACATGGTAAGGAGTAGCACACACACCTCATTACAGCATCTGAAACTGGCTTTTAAAGATATTTCCTCACACATGTTCATGGTTCAGCTGCACCTGTTAGTGTGGTTGAAGTACAGAGACAGTTGTCTGTAACGTTTTGGTTCCTCATCCATAACCACACCTGTCTTTATGTCTCTGTCAGAATGCAGAGGACGCTGTGAAGATTGCACAGGAAATCGGTGAGAGTTCATCCATCTTTCATTCATTTAAACCATAATAAGTAAATATTTGACAGCGTGTGTCTTTTCACATCATTTTTTGATACATTTATTTAAATGGCATACACCTTTAATTATCCCTCTGTGTCCTTTTTGTGTCTAGGCTACCCAGTGATGATCAAAGCATCTGCTGGAGGAGGAGGGAAAGGAATGAGAATTGCTTGGAATGACGAGGAGACCAGGTATTGTTATCCTGCTGTTGTCATGTCCTTAACATACACCGTGTCATCAGCTGCTCCTCTGTTATAAAGGACAATAAATAATGTTTCCACTTTTATACCAAGTACGATCCGATAGTAGTGCATAGTCTGCTGGGCATGGCAGAGAAGGAGACACACATTCGTTAATTTAGTGGAAAATCTTATTACCACATGCACACCAGAAATAGACAACATGTACAGACCACTGGAGAGACTAATGTTTGTACTTGCAGTCTGCTGTAATTTGAGTGTGTGTCTGTTACAGGGAAGGTTTCCGGTTCTCGTCTCAGGAGGCAGCATCCAGCTTCGGAGACGACCGGCTGCTCATCGAGAAGTACATCGACAACCCCAGACACATAGAGATCCAGGTATAGCATGACTCACTGTGTAGAGTGGTGCCGTTTTCCCTGTGTGATGGTGTTAATGATAATAATAATGACATAATAATGTCCTCATGGAGTGTTTGTCTGATATAATGTTGGTGATGTGTGCGTCTTGCAGGTGTTGGCTGATAAACATGGTAACGCTCTGTGGCTCAATGAGAGGGAGTGCTCCATCCAAAGGAGGAACCAGAAGGTGGTGGAGGAGGCTCCCAGGTTAGTGGTTGTCATGAGTGCTGCTCAACTTCTAAATTAAATATGAGAAATTGAACTTTAATTAAATAACTGGGCCAAGATCACATCATAATCACGTATTCCTGTCTTTAACAGCATGTGTCAGTGTACCTTCAGGAACAAGTTCTAGAAGGTAGGATGTGTAAATGTGTGTGTGTTGTGCCCTCTTCAGTACCTTCCTGGATCCAGAGACACGGCGAGCGATGGGCGAGCAGGCAGTGCAGCTGGCCAAAGCTGTGCAGTACTCCTCTGCTGGCACGGTGGAGTTCCTGGTGGATTCCAAGAAGAACTTCTATTTCCTGGAAATGAACACACGACTACAGGTCTGTGTGTGCCGTTTAATGGTTCAAAACTGGGTTAATATACGTTTTTAGGACAAGGATTGGAATTCATCATTTAGTTGAGATATGCAGTCCTAATACGCATTATCATACAGATGTGTGTGCCGTCTCTGACACATAGGGTAACTTTTAGTTTTTGAAACCCAGGTTTTCATCCTGCTGATGAAGGTTTCCTGTTGACAGGCACACTGATATGTCTCCAGTCTGTTTGCTGAGTATTCCATGTTTCACCTTTGACTGCAGGTGGAGCATCCCATTACAGAGTGCATCACTGGCCTGGACCTGGTCCAGCAGATGATCAGGGTGGCCAAAGGATACAAACTGCAGCACAAACAGGAGGACATCCCAATAAATGGCTGGGCCATTGAGAGCCGTGTCTATGCAGAGGTGTGTGTGTGTGGAAACGGTGTATTTTGTTTTCAGTACTCGCTTCCTGAACCCAAAGACAACACATAAAAGCCATGTCTAGAACACAACAGGCTAAAAGATCAGAATACAGAATAGAAAATTGTTTATATTCAGCAGACTATATGGGTCATGTATCACCATTTTGAGTAAAATCAGTTTCTACAGCGAGTTTTTTTTTCCTGTTAGGATCCCTACAAGTCTTTTGGTCTCCCCTCTATTGGACGGCTTT
The DNA here is from genome assembly GCF_900634625.1 of Parambassis ranga. Taxonomy (NCBI): domain Eukaryota; kingdom Metazoa; phylum Chordata; class Actinopteri; family Ambassidae; genus Parambassis; species Parambassis ranga. The sequence continues at coordinate 3,762,051 of NC_041035.1, forward strand.
CTCAATACCAAGAGCCACTTGGCATCAGCAATGTAAGATGATCTGATTCTGCATGCCTCTGATCCAGATTTCAATGAGTTTGTAAAAAGTCTCAGGTGTAGTTCCTCATCTTTATACACAACAACAGAGACAACATGTACAGTTCTTCGCTCCTCTTTCAGGTGCGTGTGGACAGTGGCATCCAGGAGGGCAGTGAGATCAGCATCTACTATGATCCCATGATCTCAAAGGTCAGTAATGTATTAAATGTGAATGCACTGAAACACTAAGACAGTAGTCATGACATAATGTCCTTTGTGTAGTTGGTTACCTACGGAGCCACCCGAGCCGAAGCCCTTGCCAAGATGGAGGAAGCTCTGGATAACTACGTCATCCGAGGTACAGTGTTAACATAAATACACACGCCCTAAATAGAAACTAGCTTACTCTCCTTTCTGTAAAGAACTTTGTTTTTTTTCACTCAAGGTGTGACCCACAACATTCCCCTCCTGCGGGAAATCATCACACATCCTCGCTTCATCTCCGGTGACATCAGCACCAACTTTCTGCCTGAGGTTTACCCCGATGGCTTTAAGGGCCACCAGCTGGAGGAGGACAAACGCAGGGAGGTTCTGGCCTCTGCAGCAGCTCTCTACACCACCGCTCAGCTCCGCTCACAGAGGTTCCTGGGCCACCAGAGGTGAAGACGCAATACTGATGTTATTATACCATTTTCTAAAAAATACAGTGCATGGTATCAAGATGTTAACAACAGGGTAATGCTTTGTTGTATGATGATACAAAATAAGCCGTGTGTGTGTGTGTGTGTGTTGCAGGGTGGCCTCCTCTCCTGTAGAATGTAACCACTGGGAGCTGAGTGTTCAGCTGGGAGAGAGACATCACACTGTGGAGGTTACTAAATCAGGAAATGTTTATACTGTAAGTATTTAACGTGCATCAATGAGCATTTTTTTTACAGGTGATATCTGTAATAGGACCTATAAGAACAGAATCTGTTTGTCACTTCAGGTGGAGGTGGATGGAGAGAAGGTGGAGGTCACTGGACAGTGGAGCCTGTCCTCTCCTTTGCTACCTCTGACTATCAATGGCACACAAAGAATGTTTCAGGTAACACACACACACACATCAGCATAGCAGAGATTAGCTAGAATGAATAATTACAGAAATGAAATTGATTCAGTGACTTGTATCCTGGCTCAAATTAAAGCTTCACATCTTGAATTAAAATAGAAAAGCTTACAGATAATGATGATTGTATGTTGTCTTTTTTTGTAGTGTGTGTCCAGAGATGCTTCAGGAACAATTGTCCTGCAGTACCTCGGCACGTTGGTAAGATTCCAAGTTTGCACAAAGGTTTCATTTAAAAGGTCAAATACACATTATAACACAGGATAGCGTCACTTTTACTCCTAACTCTGGGGTCATTTTTGCCTCTTTACCTGGCCACCATTTTATCTGTGTTGGTGCATATGGCACAATTTTTTGTAACAAAGACTCTCTCTAGACACATTTTAGAATTCAAATTTAAAATTTTTGTCGGTTTGATTACTTGATGTCACAGTAATGTTTTATGAAGAAAACACAAAAAATTAGCAAAAATAGGAATAAAATGATTTAATTTTTGGTAGTTTTCAACAGGGCTGAAGTTGTTTAACATATTTATGCAGAAAAAAGCTGCAAATAGCTGACATTTGAGGGCTAATCAAGCAAGTATGAGCAGCTTTGACTCCAATCTGTTCTCATCAAATAGGCCTATGTGACAGTTGTAGACTGTAACCCATATGGTATGTTCACACATAATAACAGAAGTAGTTTTGCAATAATTTGATGGATAGTTAATAAGTTAGTGTTTGGGGCTCGAACAGGCATTTTATACATAGGTTTTGTGTAAACTGCCTCCTGTGGTTAAACAGTTACATTTATCCTACGGTCCGTTCCGGATCAGAGGGCTGGTCTACAGACTGTAGGATGTAAAATCACTTCCTCCTCCCCAGGTTCCTCACACTGTGTTTTCTTGTTCAGTTTAAGATTCGTGTTCTGTCCAAGCTGGCCTCAGAAATGAACTCCTACATGCCAGAGAAAGTTCCAGAAGACACCAGCAGCATCCTGTGTTCACCGATGCCCGGCACAGTGGTGGCTGTGTCTGTCAAACCTGGAGATACAGTAATTTAACACAATACACAACACAGACTTTACAACATGCTCACAGCAATCTTTAATGATTACATATGTAATCCAGTATATTACATCACATGTACTGACACAACTAAAACTAATGTAAATATGAATCCTGAGAATCTTGAGGATTGTGTTCAGTTTAAAGCTACAGTTTGGAATCTTTGTCTCCCCCTTTGTCTCCCCCCTCCTGATAATCTGAGTCTGTCTTCCTTAAGCTGTGAGCAGTAATGACTGTACTGTGTTTGTGTGTAACTGTAGGTGGCAGAGGGTCAGGAGATCTGTGTGATTGAAGCCATGAAGATGCAAAATAGTTTGACAGCTGCGAGGCAAGCAAAGGTAACCACATGAGATATGACCTGACCTAAACAAAAACAAGCGAAAGATCAGAGCATAGTCTGTGAGTGCACCGTGTGTGTGTGTCTACATTCCAGGTGAAAAGCGTGCACTGTAAGGCAGGGGAGACGGTGGGAGAAGGAGACCTGCTGGTGGAGCTGGAATAAAAGACACCCTGTGACCTTTGGACATGTGACCTCAGCAGCTGATGTCCACAGAGGAAGATCCACTCTGACCGACGGACTGGACAATAACAGATTTCTCCTGCCAGTAGTCGGCGTCCACAGTGGACCTCCACAGTTGACGGTCACTCAGAGCTTTGCTGTATCAGCAGTGTTACACACCTTTGACTCCCTCACGTGACTTCAAGTCTCTCCGTTCTGTTATGAGTGTTTTTAGCCCTGGTTGTTAGGGTTTGTTAAAGGGTCAGTTCACCCACATTCCAAAAAAACAAAAACATTTCATCACTAATTATTATCCCTGTGTGCTGCTGGGCCCTACTGAGTTTGGTTTGTGTGCCAAGATTATAAAGAATGTTCTTCTTCTTCTGCCACTCCGTTACAATGGAAGAACCTGTACTGTAGCTTTGCTGTGTAGTCTGCTGTTTTCAGATATCCACTGATTTGAGTGCAGTAAGAGTAGAACCCATTTATAGACCATATAATATATATAAATATTATTGAAGAAGAGGCAGAAATTAAAAACACATTAGGATCAAAGCCACTCAAGTAGTTATTTGGATGAACTGACTTTAGAAACACTACATGCAATAAATAAAGTGCTCCTTTTCCACACAAACTGTCTGGATCTGTATGTTACTAATGCACATACTCCACTGAGGATGACGGGACCACTAGAGAGGAGTACATGAAGTGATGACGCAAACTTGTAAAGGAAAAAAATGACAGCTGTAAAACACATTTTATGGACGAAAATGTGCTTTACAGCTGCATGTTTTTGTTCTTTGTGTGAGGCCTGGTGTCAAATTCAGTCTCTGAGGTTAAACCTTGATTTTTGAACCCATTGTCTAACTTTCATCAGACCTGTGTGCTGACACGGGCTTATGTGACAGACTTAATGAGAAAGCAACACATGTTAACATGTGACAAATATGCTTTGGTAGCCATATCTCATCACCAATCAAGCTGTGTAAGGGTTTCAGAGATCACACTGCAGTTTCTCTAAGAACTGTACATTCTAGTTATTTTTATTCCCTGTTTCCTCTTAAAAACCTGAAACATGCAGTAAATGTGCTGCTGATTTAGTCTGGTGGATGATCAAGTGGATTTGGTTTTAATGTGTTATTATATACCACACTTGGTTGAACTTTGGGGAAATACTCTCTGTCAACTAAACAACCAGTAAATACTGTACGTTTTGGAATTCCAAGTCAAATTTGTGCATGTGTACTACTGAAAGCAGCCACTTGGGGGTGCTACAGCAAAAAGAGGATTTACTTTTTTTTTTTTTTTAGATAATCAAGCTCTTATTATTGTGACGGAAGGAATAATTGTCTCCTCACGATTTGGGCTCAGTTTTGACCCCCTGAAATCACCAAACTTTGCCAAAAATTCAGCCCCTTTGAAAATGTTTGTGGGCCAAATGGCTCTGCAGCTTTTTTAAAAGGCAAGATGTTGCTTTTTGCACACATTATATTAATATTAACTTCTATTAGGGAAATAATCTGAAGGTAAAACTTTCTAGTATCTGCCATATACTTCATTCAATGCAGATGAAACTAATACTTCATACTGTTTTCCCACAAATAGTAGGAGCTTCTGAGCAATCATACCAAATAGTATTATCGTAGAAGTATTTAGGCACTATATCTATTTGTAGCACTGCTCTGGTTTCACTTTCAGCTCTTTAGTCACCGTCTCAGGTCTCATTGTGTTACACTATATAGCTATTTTGATGTATGAGTGGAATATAGTTAAAATGACATCAGAAAATCCTCTGCAGAAACTGTGTGTGTTATTCTCTAAAATAGTACACAGTTACACAAAACAAATGTGTACAGTTAGATAGAATTCCTACTAAAGTACGCCCCCTATTTCTACTGTCTGTAGAAAAAAAAACATCTCAACCCTACAGGTCAGCCTTTAATGTCACACTTAGCACATGGGTCCACCTTTCCCTGCTTTGAATCTAATAACATGGGTCCAGCCTGGGGGCTCGCTGTGTATCACTGCAAGCCAACCCAAGATTTCTTAAGATCTGTCACCTTTGCTACATAAATTTATTTTCATAATTTCAACTGAATCCAAAGTGAGGCACTCTTTTCTGCCCTTCTGCCCCCATCCAATCAGTTTAACACTGTTTAGAGAACTACAATAACATAAAGCCAATTAAATGGGACACTCAAACTAGTTCAACTGTTTCTACATTCATGCTTCTAAATACATTTACAAGTTCAGTTCAAGCTTCACAACTGTGCACTTGTCCACAGAAAAACACACTAAGACAGTGGGCAGAAGAGCCACTGCTTTTTGCTCACACTGTAGATGTCTACACTTGAACAATAGTGCAAAAAACAGCGTAGTGGGGCAGCTTTTATTTTGAAATATGCATAATGATAAAGCCTTTGCATCGTTGCAGGGAAGTTAAAAGGCGCAACATCAAAAACATCTTGGATAAATTTATAACTGGGAAGTGTATTTATATTCACTGTACAACATTTTATATTCAAAGTAAACAGCACGGTTGCTCACATGTTAAATATAGAAGAAAACTGGGCTGCATTGGTTTTTTATCCAATGTTACTAACCCCAAATAAACTGAAAGCAGAAGAACATAACTTATAAGTCTGAGAAAGCAGCTAAGAAGTCAACCCTTGCATCTTTATTTATCTGACTATGTGTTCAACTACCTCTGCAAACACAAACCGTGACAGCTGGCACAGTCCAGCAGAGGCAGAGTGTGAACCATTTGTTTTGTGTGTGGTCCAGTTCTGATACATGTCATTCAGATTATATGCAGGTATATGTACAAAAATTAGAATTCACATGCTGACACACAAACAAAACATTTGAGGCACACAAAGTAAGAAACTGGTCATCGTCTGTCTGAGGAGCGGGAGGATGTGGAGGCTGTACACAGAGTTCAGTTCACTTCGACAGCGCTGACTGCTCCAAAGGTTGATGGGAGAAAGTGTCATCCAGTCATACAGTCTGTTGTGCAGTTGGATCCTTCAGTCCACCTTGACCACACTGTAGATCTTTGTAACGAACCAGAAACAGGCGAAGAAGCCGATGGTTCCTGAGGGTAAGAGAGAATATGGCGTTGATAAGAGTTGCATTAAAAAGAGATACCGGTACATCAGGGGAGGATTATGTCAAAAATACCTACCGGTGAATAGGAAAAATATCAGAGCCATGATCATGGTGTATCCAAAATACAGGATGGTGCTGGCCAGTCCACTGATTTGCAGCTTAGAGAAGAAGTAATGAATGGCATACACCAGGAAATAGACAGCGGTGAAGCCGCTGGTTAGGAAGGAACGCCACTGCCAGTGGTAGTCCTGAAAGAAGGGACATTAAGTCCGAATTAGAAATAATTCGGATAGTTAACAGGTAGATAACACAACACGATGGCAGTAACAATACATGAAACTAGTCACATATAAAAAACGTAAATATCTTAAACTGACGCATTGAGAAGATAATATTTAATGTATTGCTTTGGTCATGTTGTTTACCTCAGCACATAGGTGGAAGTAGCACAGCAGGATGGTGGCTTCAGAGCATGTGATAACCAGGATAATGAAGACCAGGAATAGGAAACCGAACATGTAGTACATCTGATGGGACCTGGAGGACAGCAAGAGACATGCCTCAGTCCTTGAAAGGGGACCTCTATGCAGATGTACATCTATTTGCCATTTTACAGCCACTATGGACATGAACTGTAGAAGCCCTGCAGATCAGCCATATTGTTGCTGATTTTTTGTCAGTGACTACAGGTTACAGGCGAGCATCATGGATTGCATGGTTTTTCACAGAATAACTTGTCAGTGCAAAAGTTTTATTTTTGGGACTTTTTTTCCTGCATTTTGAGACTGAACTCTAGGCCAGACCTGATACATCCAAGGAGCATCAGAAAGATGTTAACAGTTGCTAGCTTAGTTGAACCAATCAAAAGGTTTTGAAAGTCTGAGTTGTGACCATTGACAGTAAAAACTATGGACAGAGCTTCCGTGACGTCACCCATTTGTTTCTGAAAAGCCGTTTTGAGGCTCGGTGGGAGGTTCCGGGACGTGATGACCGCCGCCATGTTGGTAGCGTCACGTCCGCCAAAACTCCAAATATGGGTGATCGTGGAAGCAGGAAACTCACGCTGTGATACGTCAACTGTCTGTCACTCAAGTGGCAACGCCCATAATTATGCGTAATTTTAAGTCCGAATACAATTGAAACGAGTGAGAAAATTCACCCCCCCATACAAATGACACCAGAAGAGAACCTATCATCTGAGACCAGAGTGGTTTTTTGTACCAGGCTGTAAACATGTTCTTTTCTGCTGTGGCCATTTTAACATGGGAGTCTATGGGAAATTACTCGCTTTTGGAGCCAGCCCCCAGCAGTTGCGGCGTGAATTACAAGTTTTGACACTTCCGCATGGGCTTCAACTTTGAGCCGCGAAGGTTGCCGCTTGGTTGTGACCCACAGCTCTCAGATTCCTGCTGAAGTGACTCTAAACTTTATTTAACAAGACATATTCCGACTTTTTGTAAATCATTACAAGCAAAACATTTTCATTATTCTCACCAGATGGAGTTAAGTATGAAGAAAAGCTGAATAAATATACATCCAAAAGGCAAGATTCCTCCCATGATGATACCAGGAAAAGGCTTTGTGTAGAAGGACTGCTCCGGGATCTGACGAGGAATCTGATTGGTCCGGACTGGGTGCTCAATACTCTTAAATAGTCAGCAGAGAAAGAAAGAGTCATATGGTGCATTCCATAACATAACAATGACAGGTACATTATGTGTGTTTTTATTTACGTACTGCCTTCTTAAATCCAAAATATGCTCCTATAAATGTGAGAGGTACTGAGATACAGAACCAAAGAGCCAATATTGCTACCAGGGTCCCAAAGGGCATGGCTGCTGATGACCCCTCACCCCACAGGATCAGGTTCATCACAAAGAAATCAGCAAACACCACCCTGACAAGTGACAAACAGGCTGATAGAGTAAGGAATAAGAACTGAATGAATCAAAATGTAGAAATCTTTAAGAGTCTCACCCAGGACAGAGGAAGGCAGTCAGCAGAACGTTGGTCTTCCATTTCTCCCCTCCAAAAGCTAAAAATTCAGAAGACATGGTGGTTAAAAGAGACTGCAGATCTGAGAGTGAAGATTGTGGAGACAAAGTGTCTTCAACAAGAAGAGAATTCATGCTTTGCCTTCACTTTGCTTCTCTAACAAAACACTTACCCTTGTATAGACGAGCAGCCACATATCCAGCAGGTGTTCCCAGAAGCACCCAGAGAACAACAGCGCACGTCATCAGAGCGCCACGGTTTGCCGGAGAGAGGAATCCAAGACACGCAAAGACTGGAGAATTTTTTTTAGAAAAAAGAACATTCTCAGTGAAATGTTTTGTTTTTTAAAATCACCTGAACAACCATGAAGCATGACAAAAAACATACACAAGGTGACAAAGGTCATGATGAAGATCTGGGTTCCAGAGCCGAGGAAAACTGACAGCAGCATCCCCTTCTTGGGAGGTCGGAAAACATCTCCGTGGACTAACTTCCAGCCAAACTCCTCCTGAGCGTCTTCCTGCGGGACAGGACAGAACAGCACAGACAACCAGATGTGATGACAGACACACGTATCCACCGGTCTACATCAGCAACAAGAAGAAACCCTCACCACAGAGTCCATCTGATTGTATCTGGCAATGTCTTTATGTAGAGTCCTCAGCATGATCATGGCGACCATTCCAGACAGGAACAGCACAATCACCAAGGAGTTCATAATGCTTTGGAGAGAACAGAGCCATTCAAGCAGCACTCAGGTTACAGTAGGAACATGGTTCAGGCCTAAAAACCTTCACAAGGATGTGACTGACCATATTTGGTATTCTGATGGTTGATCTGTGTAGAAATGAACCATGTGTGAATACTGTGTGAAATGAGGTTGATGAGGCTTGGCAGATTTGATCATGGAGCAGAGGGACTTATGAGTATTAACCAAGTTATTTTTGAGCGGCTAATCCTGGCATTAAATTAATGACATCTGTCAGCATGTATGTGTTACCTGAACCACTGGATGTTGGTGTGAGGCATGGACTCCAAGATGTAGTCCCATCTAGATGCCCAGCGAATATTCTTGTCTTCCTGTAGCACACATACACACACACACACAGTTTATGCATTGCTTTAACATAAAGTGTAATCTCAGTAGGAGTATTTTTAACAACAATCTGCATATTTATTAAAGTATGTCTGACTCCACTATGTCTCTTGAGACTACAAGTGATAAAACAGAATACAACTTTATGGGACATAGACAGATATATAGAGTTCTGGCAAAACTGTAACCATGGCTACACTACACTACAGATGTTCTTAATTAAGGCTCTATTGTTTGTCCTGGCAGCATAAACATCAGTAATTTAAACGCTGTAATGTATTATACTAAACCTGCAGTTCAGATAATGAAACCATTAAGTCAAGTGCAATTCTAAAGACCTTTTGATTCAATTTAATTCCCTAACTTTGAAACTCAATCTCCTAAAAATATAACCATGTTAATAATTCAACATTTTGATTTTTTTCAGCTGAGTTCTTAGAGCTTCACAGAACTGCATCAAACACAAAAAACACGACACTATTGTACTAACCACAAAGCTGACAGAGTAGGTGTATGGGATCTTGACTCCTCCTGTGAGCTTGTTTTTCAGGAACTTTGGCCCACCAGAACAATCCGGGCTGTCGTCATTAGGGTTTTCATAGCTTTAGGAGAACAAGAGAGAGACAGACAAAGAAAAGTATAATAAAGAATATGCTCACACATTGTTGTCTGTGGGAAGGGTTCAACAGTGGGCTCAAATGAATGTACTCCAAATGTAAGAACTTGAAAGTAACCTGTACGGTCAGTCAGAAATTACCTTTTAGGTTCAATCTTGGCTGCAACCAGTCGTGCTCCCAGTTGCTCGTGCTCCACCACATGGTAATGGATGGTGATGTCCACATGGTTAAAGATGTAAAATGCATCCTTTTCATTAAAGTTAGACTGGAAAACAACACAAAGTCACCAAAGTCAGCCGAGAGAATATCACTTTTATCAAAGTATAGAACTGACATCCAAACTACCTGAGGGTAGAGGATGACACTAGTGCTAAATATAGTAAATAACATGGGTGTTCCTCATTCACCTGTTCACACACAGGCACCTCTGCTTCACAGGGACATGGTAAATTAAATCAGAGGGGGATTACATCACTAGCTTTAGAGTTAACTGTAGATAACTGTTTCCCCATGAAAGCCACATCCACCCACAATTTGATACAACAGTCATAAGAGTAATGATACAATCCATAATGCATTATTTAAATAGCTTATAATGTAGCATCACTGTGTTTTTCCAGGTGTGCCCTGAGTGAACGCCCCAGCTGAGCAGTGCTAACACCAGCTGAAGACTAAAGCCATAGCAAAAAAATACAACTGTTCATACACTGAGCACCTGAGGCTTTAAAATGCTTATAGATCACAGAGAGAAGTTAGAAAAGAAGACCAACTGGACCAGCAACTGATCACAATACTATTGCAAACAGAGCTGTATGACCAGAGGAGCATTAAAGCTCAAGCAACAATCAGATTCATCTATTTTAGTAACACATACTTATTTTGACCTGTAAAGCATGGTTTTTTTTCAGAATTTAACTCTTAACTTTAACACAAAGTATGTGTTGGCTGCTGTAAGTGTGAGACCACAACTGTAAATATCCGTAGACAAAAATGTGTGCAAAAAGAATCCGTTAAAGAATGTTTTGTGTGTGACTCACTCACATTGACCACGCAGGCATCTTTAGGCTGGCCCTGCTCTGTGACAAAACAGCCAATGGGGAAACCAGGATTGCAGAACTTCTGTCCATCTTCAACATCGTAGCACCAGGTGACTGGCATGTTGTCCACAATCCTACACATTCAGCATAACAATTGTGTTTTTATTTTAAAACTGGAGTCAGATATAGAACTCAGTACTACAATAACAGAACTTATGATTTAGAATTTGACAACAAAACCGTTAGTATAAGGGCATGTTTGTGTGTGTACATTGTACATACCAGTGGTGCTGGTAGTTGAGTAACATTCCTTTCTTGAGAAAGTCCAGTTTGGCTTTGTCTGATGGGTTGTTGGTGTCGTAGGTTTTGGTACACACCTTCTGACATACTGCAGGTTTCTTAAACTCAAACTGATACACAGGACAAATTGTTAGCAGTGTGTGTGTTTCAGAGTGAAGGTGTCAAATGAACAGCTTTCCTTTAACATTAAAAGCACACAAACGAAGACACATCACAGAATATCAATATCAGCACAAACACACAGTATTTTGTATTAAAAATGTCATTCACTGGAAGCATGTGCAAAGATTCTGCCTCATTTCTGAGTCAAAGGAATGTCTAAAGGTTCCGCAGTGTGTTTATGACAGTTTGCCTCACAATGAAGAAAACATTTAAGTGTCTATTGTAACATGACTTTATGTTTCTCTGTGCATAAAAAGCACCAGTACCCCCAGATTATTACTTATATCAAATAAATTAAACAATTTGCTACACTGGCTTTGTGCTACAGTAACAGAACAAGTGTTGTTACTTTAAATCTGGGGTGTTTGTGGATTTCCTCACATAAATGGTTGGCCTCACGTCCCTCCGAGCAATTCTATTAGATTAAGGTCATGACTGTGACTTAGCTATTCCAAAATATTAAATTTGTTGTTTTCTAACCATTCTTTGGTAGAACAGGGAGCAACTGTGCCCCACTTTCTCCTGAGTGTCAGCTTACTGACAGCTGATACTGCATCTCCCTTTTAAGTTGCTGTTATAGATCACCCTGTGTTCTTCAGTGATGTTAAGCTAACCTGGTGTTGATGCAGTTCTGTCCTTTAAAGCTCTGTTAATAGCTCATCCTCATTTTTAACACGCTATTAGGTCACTTTGCGTGGTACACTGCAGGCAGTTTTTATGCAAATTACTACAAACAATTACTACAAATTACGCTTTACCAGGTACTACTACTGGATTGTGCGACATTTTTATGATGTAAATATGTATGAATATATTTTTTGTTCAATGTATTTTTATTGAACTTTTTTACCTCAAAAACAAACAAACTCTTCAGTCCGGACATGATGATGACACGAGGAGCTCACTTTCACCAAGGTTAAGTTTATTTCCTGAGCCAAAATCTTTGGTAGGGAATAGATGTGAGAGGATCAGATATACTAAGGCTCCATTACCGAGGCAAAAAGCAATGGGGACAAGGGACAACCCTGTCTTGTCTGAAGTATGATGAATAATTGCCATTAGATCTGACCCAACCCTAACCCTAACCCTAACCCAAGAGAGAAAAGTATTCCCAAAACCAAACCGGCTTAGAACCTAAAACAGGTAATTCCACTTCACACAATCAAAAGCTTTCCAGAGCTCAGAGGAGGGTGATGTGTGCAGGACATTAAACACACGCCTAATACTGAAATTATTTTTTATCATTTGTTTGGTCAGACGATATAATCATGGGCAAAAGAACCTTTTACTCTTTACATCAACATTAAGAAGACTTATTGGGCGGTATGAGGATCAATTACATTTACTGCTCTGCATGCATAAGAGAGCATTATTGATTACGTATGAAGAAATGGGGCTAAAGACTCTAAAGACTCCCTCAATTTATTCTCTATAGTGGGAATACTCAGAACTTCAAAAAGGTGTCTGTTAGTCTCAGGTCAGTGGGTGGTCCAGATGTATAAGAATCGAGTAAAAGTCACAGAACTGTTGATTAATATCCCTAGGGTCTGTTACTAATCCTGACCCAGATTCAATCTGATCAATGGAAGGGCAGCGGTGGCACGTCTCAGACAATACATTTTCTGCCTGGTTTTTGCCGTACTCATACAATCTGGGTTTTGATTTCAGCAGAGCCCACTCCGCCTGGCCAGATGAAAGCATGTCGAATTCAATCTCATACATAATTCGCTGTTTATATAGCTCAGGGTAGGGGTGTTAGCATAAGTTTGGTCAATATCTGAGATAAATTCCGTGAGTTGTGTTTGTTTGAGCATTTGTGCCTTGTGTTTAGATGCATTATAAGAGATCATCTGCCCTACATGTAGACCTTATGAGTCTCCCAGAGCAGAGAGGGAGAATTTGTTTGTAAAAATATGTCAATCTAAGTGCACAACAAATCATCTGACAGGAGAAGTGAATTGAGTCTCCATTTGAATCTATTAGGGTTGTGATCATTAAGGTCATGACCAGTGTCACAGCAGCATGGTCAGATTATTAAGATTAAGATTAAGAAACCTTTATTAGTCCCACAATGGGGAAATTGCAGATATGACAATACTGTTGTAATCACTTGTTTTTATCAAGGGTAAGAGGCTTTTATGTAAAACAGTCTATGCGTGAATACGTTTTAGATTTAGAGATGGCTGTGAGTGGAGGATCTATCTAATGTCTCTTGTGTCAGTTGCTATAGATGTGTGTTACCTTGTATGATGAGGGTTCAATCCTCTCTCCAAAAAGTACCTGACCCAGGTTCTCTGACGGGCGTTTTACTGATTTGTCTGAGCAAAAATCAAACCTGCAGATGAACCAGAGGGATCAGAACATGGTGAACACATGTTTTTACATACTGTAGTTAGTAACATATTGTATAGGTGCTCCCTTGGCTCCATTTCTAAATTCAAACATTCTTGTAATAATTCTTGTATGCTGTTGGAAAAATAAGCGGTACTTACGCAGTGTATTCATAGGGAAGGACAGATTCCACTGAATCCAGCCTGTTCACAAACAGCTCAATGGTTGACTAGAAGAAAACATAAGCAGAACATTATCAAAGTAAGAATCATTTTTATATTTTTACCTTATTTAGAGTGGCTAATATAGTAATAGGTGCACCTCTACTGGAACTATCACAGCTGGGTGGAGAGCAAACTCACTTCTGTGTGCACTATAAACATAAATCTAAAATTGAATATCTTATATTACGTTATTAAAATAGTACATAAAGTGGAATCACCATGTACCAGTGGGAAAATAAACAAGAGCTCCACATTCACACATGCACATTTTACAGCTTCTAAAAAGCAGTTTTCCACTCTGCATTGTACATCAGCTATGCAAAACCAAAAGCCAAACTCATGTGACTGCTGCTCATATGCAATTCAAATCCCTAGTTGCACAGAATATTTGATTATTATATTATTATTAATGCACATTTTGGCAAATTTGGCAAGTTTTTAACCACATTAAACAGAATAAAGTAGGTTTTTGACACACATGGTGCATTCAAGTACCATGGAAAAGTTCAGTCTGATTCTACCTGTGTTTAAGTAGACGTTTCATGTCCATGGTATAGGAAACAACATGAACAAAAAACACTCACTTCTACAACATCCAAAGCTGTCGAACATGTCTTTCTCAGCACTATTTGTCTTGGACATGTTAATTTATGAGCATGGTAATCTGATCTGATGATGGAACAGTGACAGTTGGAGAGAATGAAATGCCTTCAGGTCAGACCGTCTGTATACAGCATTTTATGTTTTTGAGGCTTGTGGCTTAACATACGCGTGTTACTACTAAAATATTAATGTAGGTTTTGTTTACACAAAAACGCGACAAAACACAGCTAAGAAATGTCAGGGCTGAGCTAGTCTGTTATTTAGACAACAGCAAAGAGTAGCACGGCGATGTGACTACTACTGTACAATAACACCTTTATTACAAATTAGGAGGCAGTTACAGCTACAAACAAAACGAGTATTGTGACATTAGACATGGCGGTTGGTATGTACAGTGTGTGAACTCCTGTAGGGAACGCTACAGAGAGCAGGACTGGTTCGTAATAATAATTATTCCCCAAGACGTCAGTTGTAATATTGCATTAAGTTACCATTCCTTTTGATATTAGGAGTAATGACATAACTTTATGTATTAAAAAAGACCCCTGCTATCGAGTTAGCATCTGTTAGCTTGGCGGTCTGTACTGCCTGCCGTTAGCTGCCTCATATTACAACAGAACAAGACCTCTACTCACCCGTTTATGTTTTATTTACGGGTAAGCACTCAACATTAAAAACACCGGTCTGTTGGTTAAAGTATCTGCTATGTGTACAGGTCATGTGTGACACATTGTGTTTACCTTGCAGTCTGGAACTTTGTCATTTCCAGGCTCACAGAAGCTGACGGGGGCCAGACCCGGGAGGTAAAAGCCGGCCGCCCGAGACAGCAGCGCCGCTCCCAGCAGCCACACCAACATCTTCTACCGTCACTTGGGATTTACACTGTTATTTTGCCTCTGTTCGCAGCGTGCACTGCATTTGACGTCCACACTGGGTACCCAGCAGCATCAGGATCTGCAGTAGGCAGGCACCAGACACGTCACGTACCGGAAGTCCTGCTGGAAGCGGAGCATTGTGGGATCGCGGAGGTCCCACAAAGAGACTCCAGTCCTGTGGTCGTTTCTGTCAAGAGTTCACTTTTGATATGAGAAAAACAGCAGAAAAAGAAGTTACTATTTAATACATGCTGTTAAATGTATAGCGACGTCATCACGTGACATTTGGCACAGCTGATTATTTGTTTTTATTTAGCTGCAGTTAATAATCTGTCAGATGTTTGAGCTTCAAGATGACACAATAACAATCAAATCAGCTGTCTGCGTGCTGACAAGACACACAGAAGTCCTCTCATGTCTGATAACTTGGTTTAAATACTGTTTAATAAAATGTGTTTCACACTTAGTAACCTTGTTGTATTTTTCCATTTGACACTTTATGCAATCTGTCAATCTTTCATAAGCATATGTTGCTATGTAACAGTCAGAAGGGTGAAGCCTGAGTTTAATTAATCCAGCCTAATTATCATCCATCTATTCTATCTATGTGTATGTGTGTGTATTGTGAGCTGTTTAAGATCAGATAATCAGGAGGTGTATTTCATGTTTAGCAGGTTAGCAGTCATGTTGGAATGTTTCTTCTTCTATGGTCCGCCATTGAGTAGCACAGGGTTTGTACTTGGACTTTCTCTGTCACCGTACCCATGCAATATAATTAGGAAACACTGCGTACATGTTGCTTTGCCTGATCATTCAGTCAAACAGGACATAAAGACAAAAAAATTCTTCTGCTTGTGAGTTTATTTTACTTGCTCCCAGTTTGGCATCTGGTTCCAAACACACATCTCTACGTCTGATCTGCAGTTCCCAACCCAACCGGCCTGCTGGAGTTTAGTTGAGTTTCTTTCTAAAGGTCGAGACCTTCTGTAAAGTGCCCTGAGATTTCTTGTGCTATGATTTTGTGCTACATACAGTATATACAATTGAACTCTCATTGTTTGTAAAGGTTAGACACTAACAGACAGTATCAACACTTTAATCCAAAAATGTTCAACACTTACATTTCACCTGGATGTATTCAGAAGTTTAAATAATTTCTTAGGGTGTGTTTGTGCAGGTGTACATGCTCTGCTGCATATACTTTTCATTGCCACAATACCACTGCATTGATGTGAACTGAACTTTCAAAATGGCAACTAAAGAAATTCAGCAAGAGCAACAGAAGCATGATGCATACAGCTCTCTCATCTCTTGTCTGAACCTTAAACACATAGTGGCCCAAACTGAAGAAATATGGGTTGTGATTACAAATTCATATTTGCCTCTGACTAGACAAAAACAACCCAGAACCGCTCTGTAATTTGGACTTATTACATCAAAAGTCAAGTTACAGTATATGTTATGTTCACAAGGATGATTTTAAAGCATTTTGATTGACAGCATGACATGTTTTCGATTCTTCCTCCACACAGTAACTCCACCTGTGTGCCTGTATGCACAGATGTGTCTCTGCCTGACAGCACAATGTGACAGCTGCCTTGCTTTACAGGGACCTTAGGGTCCAGTCCTGCATGTTAGATATTCAGCCGCCTTCAATCACAGCACAGAGGGACTGCCTCCCACTCTTATCCCAGTACTAAGTTTGGTTTGATCAAAGTGGTCAGGCAGCTGCAAAAATGCAACAACACGTGTCCAGCAGAGTCGTTCCACGTCCTTCCGTGTGTCTCTGTGGTTGTAAATGTCCACTTTTCTAAGTGTGTGGTGTTCAAGAAGCCTTCCTCTGGACCTCATTGCATTGTGCTTCACATATTAAAATGTATTAAGTAACTCCTCAGACAGTCAGTCAGTATCTGTCTTGGTCTCGACTGTGGATGTCTCGAGTCCATTTGATCATAGTCTCTGGAGATCGATACAGGAAGATCAATTTGGAGTAAAGTTCCTCCTCCAGCTCCAGCTCTCCCGTCTCCCGTACCTGAAACACACAGTTTGCTTATGAAGGTGGATTTTTATTAATGATGACGTGCGTGTTAATATGTGTTCACTAACCAGGAAGATGTCTGTGCATAGCTTCAGGATGCGGTCGACACAGGGCAGCTCCTCGAACATGATGGAGTGGGAGATCTCACTGAAGAAGCCTCGCACAAACTTCCCAATGACCAAGACCACAGACACATACAGACCCATGATACTGGACCAGGGAAAGAATGATTATGCTTTGAAAAGATGCTATGACTGAAAAAAAATCATGGTCCGTAGCTGTGTATTTCTTACCCATATCCAGCCAGGAAGCCCAGGCTCGGCGGACTGACTTTGTCATTGAATATGACCATAGGCAGAACCCCACATGAGGAGGGGGTACACTTTTCAATGGCAATGTTCCACCACTCCTGGTTCCCACTGCTGTTCAGTGACCGGTCACTCATCAGGGACAGGGTAATGTTCAGGTAACTATCTTCTTCACCTAGAAGACAGCCAGTAGCTGTGTTACAACCCATACTCTGTGGATGTTGCATATATTGATTATTGGCTGTCAGTGTTGTTCAAGGAACAAAACCAATACAGGTGAAAGCAGGTGACAGTAGGAACTAGGCTAGAACGCGTTTTACTCTAACTTTTCTGGCACAGACACAAATACAATAAGGGATGTGTGCGCTCTGGAAGACAAACAGCCAACAAAACCATTGGAGGGTTTCAGGAACATGCAGTGAAGTCTGACCTTTATAAAGCTGACCGACTGGTTTGGCCTCAGCTCCATTGGGTGCACGGATGTAGTCAGGGAACATATTAGGAACATGCCTGAGAAAGACAAAATATACCATCTGTTAGTGTGTGTGTTAATTAAAACATTCAAATAAGCATCCTCTCTGAGAGTCAACCTACACAGGCTCAGTGCGATTGCCGACCAGCAACGAAGCCAGATCTGCTCGAACGGGGTTCCCAGGCTCCAGGTCTATAGAATGTTTGTCAAAGGTGTGTTCCACTGTCCCACCTTTACCTAGGTCTCTGTCACATGACAGAAACATTCAGGGAGAAAGGGAGACAATTAGCCTTCAGAAATACACCGACTGGTAGAATGTATAAAGTAGTAAGGGCAGCTTGGGTTTCACCTCTGGAAAGTCCATGCCAGACGGAGAGTTACATCCGCAGAACTTCCAAGTAGCTCTTTAATGAGTTCCTGTCTGCTGGGGGGGCTGATCCTCCAAACTGATCCTGAGCTACCTTCAATCATGGCCATCACAATGTCCTCATAACTGTACAGAGTGATGAACTGCATGGCTACCTAAATGAAAACACAAGTCACGGTGTAAAACAAACACACAGGGAGAGACTATTCTAGACAATGTTTCACTTACATACACAGCTGTGCACTTCATGCCCAATTTAATTATACACAGGTCATCTGTGTGTAATTGAATTTTAAATTGAGACAAACTACATAATTAAATCAAACAGGACGCACCTGATGACAAGCATCACAGTGAAGGCTCCGAATACCTCGTGCAATTTAAGCTGGGGACACACTACACCATTTTTTGCCCAATTTTTCCTACGATTTCACAGTCTGCACAAGTTGGGCACAGTCGACATGTGTAGGCACCAAAATCTGTTAGTGTGTGTGGGGGTGGAGATGCCAACCTGCAAGTGTTGGAGGGGAACAGACCCGACCCGACCTTTTGAATTTCTCGGGCCACCATCAGAAAATGACAGGAAGTAGTGGAAATATTAAAACAATAAAAAATCCTGCACTACTTGATCCAATCTGGTTTTCTTTGTGTTTTTCCAAGCAAATAGCTGCACAGACAGCAGCACCAGCGAACCAACTGTCATCAGTGTTTGCTTACTTCTTGTCTCTCTTCCCTCTTTTTTTTTTTTGGCGCAACGCATTTCTATATTACTGCCACCAGCTGGTATGTTTGCTGCGTTCAGTTGGCTTTAGTTGGTTTGAAAAATCCTTGTTTGATCCCTTATCAGGAGCAGATGGTGTGTGACCCCATCATCATAAAAAAATCTGCTGATTCCAGTCTGTTAGTGTGTGCTCCTAGTCTTTTCAAAATCTGTTAAGACTGGTTAAATGCTGTGTAGTGTGTCCCCAGCTTTAGATGTTTCAGCTTTTAATTGTTATTGTGATCTTTGATAGCTATCAAGCCAGTACGTACAGCATTTTCTCCAAACTTCTTGGTGAGGTTATCATATTCCTCCTGTGTGAAGGGCTTGATGGACTGCTGCTGCACACTCATGGTGAACAGAGGCTGCGTGCACCAACAAAAAAACATCAGTTGGTTACATATATCTTTGCATCAACAGTAGGCAGACTGTTGACTCGCTGAACAGAAAACTGATTTTTAAAAAATGTAATTATATCTAAAATAATTTCTGTATATTGACATTATGCCCTAAATAAACATGTGATACTACAGTATGTAAACATGATTTCACAGTATTTAGATTACCTCGTATCCTCCCAGCTTGACAGTCACTGTTACATCAATGGGGTGGTTGACCACACCCACCACTGATCTGACCAATGAAATGAAGAGAAGTGGGAACCAGATGATGCAGATCAGGAAAAAGATGATGAGTCCACCCATGCCATATTTTACTATCTTCTTCTTCTTCTGTCCTTTAGGCTGTGGGTATTTCTGAGGGCAAAAAACACAACACAAGGTTTGAGTAGAATGTAGTTGAACTGTGTATAATAACATGATGTAACTGATGTCAGCGTGTCCTTGACCTTCGACCAATGATCAGCACAATGATCACTGATCTCTGGGACCTCGCTGCTGATGCCCTTATCAACCCTGTTTCCTCATTATATTGATTATTTATACTATTTCAACTATCTATGTAACCTATGTCCAGATGGATGTGTATGTGTGTAAATGAGTTTATATTTTACTTTTATCTACTTTTATTATTGATATTACTGAATCAGCATTAAAACAGAATTATACAGTAGGTGTGTGCATGTGCTCCTGCCTTCTTCATGTGTGTGTTTTTACCAAGCAACAATATATTGTATAGCTTTTTTCCTTTCATCTGTTTTATGTAGTTCCTTAATGTAAATGGGTCTATGTTGAAAAATAAAAAAATACAATATTTATTTTCCAGGAGCAGGATGGACAGACAATCTGATACTGTGCATGTTGTCAGTGGGGCTAATTAAATATGCTTCTGTGTACCTTTATCACAACAGTATCTGCTGTTTACCTTCTCTGTCTCACGGCTGCATTTAATGATGAAGATGTTTGCGTAAATGTCCTCTACACACATCCAGTTTGACAGAGATAGAGTGGTATCTGTCCACACCCAGTCCATCACTGCCCGCAGCTCCACTAAGAACGGCACCAGGCGAAACCTACACACACACACACAGGCACACAACCATTTTATAATGTAAATGTATATACCGTATATATACTGCTACATATAGAATTATATATCTTTGATTGTTGTTATTTCTGCGACACATTTTCTACAGCTGCGAGGACAGAAATGCGTCCGTACCCTTGGAACAGAAACAGGTTGAGGTGGTTGTACTTCTTGGTGAGGAAGTTGCCAAGGATTCGAGTGGGGTAGCCGCAGCGGATCTGATAGGCTGAGAGGCCAAAGTAAATACACTTGACAAAGTACCAGAGCTGGGCCACAAAGTTCTGATTGAACATCCTACACAAACAAATGAGAAATGAAAAAAATCAATAAAAGTTGTGATTTGCAGCAGCATTTCAAAGACTATTCTTATTTATACAGTTGGGTACCTGGTGACTTTTTTGGGGGGAACTTTTGTTGGTGACATAAACAATCACCATAAATGCTGTAATAAATGAATGATTAAATTTGACATCACCTTTCAGTGACAGCAGGCAGAATGAAGAACATCCACAAGTGGATCCCCAAAACAAGAATCACCTAAAGGAAAAGAATATATAATTCACACAAATGTCTTGCCCTTTCCAAAGGTCACCTTCTTTTGACCTGTAACTTTAGCTCCCCTTGTTTGAGGTTATTAAATACAAGAACATTACACTAAAACATTAACACAAAATAATAAATCCACTCCTTGTTAAGTGATATACTATAAATGACAGAATCATGAATGTTGAAAGACGCATAGTGCGAGAGAGAACCTGGAAGATGAGCTTTCCCAGCACAGCTTTGCGCAGGTACAAGGCTCTGTCGATGATCATAGTGCTGAACTGGATGAGCAGCATCACCAAGAAGGCCTCGGGTACCTGGTCCTCTGACAGACTGGAGGCGATGTCAGCTGCTGCACTATGTTTCTGAAGGACAAGAGACACAACAAAAGGAACATGTGATTCTGATTGGTGAGGGTACAATGTGTTGTCTGATGGGTGACAAATGATGACAAAACAACATCGTCTTTCCTTGCAACTCTCACCCCAAAAGCCCAAAAGCCAAAGACGATGATGATAAAGTCAATGACATCGGTCAGGAACATAAAAGCGTAGACATCGGTGGCAGCCCGATACTCAGCGTGGACAATGTCACCGAAGAAACTCTGAGCCGGCTTGTAAACACTGCGAACACTGCAGAACAGAACAACAAACATTAAAAACAGTCATGATCTACAGCACTGTTTTTAAAGCCTGCTGGGGACACAACAACTGTACCCAGATATGAAGACATGTTTTATCTTCTGTGCCGCAGCCAATAGGCGTTTACTGGCTGCCTCTCTCCTCCTGCCTTTCTGCTTCTTCTTCACAGGTTCTGCACTTGAATCTGCACTCTCAGCAGTCGGCTCCACTGAAAGAGTCAGAACAGAACAGGAGTTGAGCACCACAGTGTTAGCTTCGGAGCTCCTGCTTATGTATCAGCAGTTTATTTCTGTCTTCAGTATATTGAGTATTCGGTATGAATTCTTCCATACAGGCAGGGTACCCACATCTAACAATGACGTGAACAACATAAGCAAAATGCTGAACATGCTACCGATAAATATCCCTGTGTAGCGCCCTGTGTAGTGACAAATGGATATTAAGTAGAGGGTATTCTAAAATGAGCATGGTCAATGACGCAAACCCAGTTTCACCAACCTTTGTTCTGGACTGCCAACATCCTGCCATGGCATTTGAAAACGTATCCCCCTTTTTCCAGTCCTGATCTGATTGGTTGTTTGTTAGCCCTGAGCTGATTGCCAATTTATCTTTTTAGGATTCATGGTGATTGGTCAATTGGAGCACCCATGTTCCAATAATAAAACATTTTTTATAGTATCACTGCTCATGCATGTAACATTTTAAAAATCACAGCTCTACCATCCCAGTCAGTACTGAAGACAAACCTTTGTTGCGCTGCTGTTTGGGTTGTTTGGACTTCTTGCGGAAGCGTAAACCGCTCTTTTTCTTTGGGACGACCTCTGTCACCTGATCGTCGTCTCCCTTCACATCATCTGTCTTCTTCTCCATCACAGGCACCACTTCCTGTCCATCTTTTGACCCTGAGGGTGGTGCTGGGTCAGTTGCAGTAGCAGAACTGGTACTTGGTTCAATGTATTCCACTGGACCCTACATTGATAAATGATAGATTTAAGTAAAACTAGAGCAGAGGATATCTTTAATTAGCCAAGTCATACCAATAAGACTTAAACCTTCTCCAGTTGGTTGAGTTCAGGGATCTCCAGGGTTTCCACAGTGGAAGATGCACTAACTCTGTCCTCCTCTCTTTCCACTTGTTGATATTCATTCTCTCCCCTTCCATCTTCTTCTCCTTCTCTAGTTTTTCCTTCAACTTTAGAATCTTCTGGTGAGGGGCTCTGCTCCTCCAGTGGGCCCTCATGGTCCCACAGACCATATCGCTGCATGACAAACACAATACAATTACACACATAGGTTACGTCTGTGTGTGTATTGACTGTAAGTCACTGTATCCGTCAGTTGTAACTGACCATGAGCAGGGATCTGTGGAAAAACAGAACGAGCAGTTGGAGAAGATCATATCTGATGTAGTTGTCAGTCTTCTCCAGGCCAAGGATGCGAGGTATAAAGAAAGGCTTGTCCTCATTCAGGGTCATCTCATAGACGCTGTTCCAGGGAAAGAATCCAAACTGGAAAATATATTTCACCACCACCATCACCTGGAAAGAGGGTGAGGAACAAAGCAGTTAGAGCAGAAATACACAGAGACATGCAGGGCACATTTCTGTGTCCATACCTGTGTGTAGACTATAGCAGTCATCCAAAACTTCTTGGTTGGCCGTGGAACAGCCAGCATGGCCCACAGGAACACCAGTACAGGCAGAACCAGAGATATGACAGAGGCGCTGACCACGTTGTTCAGCACGATGATAAAATAGCAGACCAGCTCTGAGTTGGCTGCCAGCAGGTTGTACATGGCAAACAGCAGCTTCAGGAGACGGTTCTGGTTGTTGTAGAAATCTGTGCTCTGTTCCAGCTCTTCAATAAAGAACTGCCTGTACAAACAGAGGAAGAAGTCTCAGCCACAGATCTGTACACATATCTGCCGGACACAAACCAGGTGCTCTGCTTAAACCACTGTCACTGTATATACCTCTCTCCAAGCAGCTCGCTGGCTGTTCTGGAGCGTCTGTGTTGTTGTTTGGTAGATGGCTCTGGTACAAGTTCCATGCTGCTGGATGGGAGTTCTGGACTCAGGAGGTTCCCCGTGCTGTTTACCCTTGGTCTGGGGGTAGACTGGCCTGGTACACCTCTTCTGTCTACCTCCAGGCAGCTGATACGTACAAGCACATATAAGTACACACATTAACCCAGAACCAACACATCCTGGAATGCCCCAGACTAACTAAATCCTGCACAAAGATTCTTTTCACTTATACACAACGAAGTTGATGACCATGGGACCTATGACCCTTGAACAACAATATAATTATATGGAACATATAAAGAAGGACGCAGCAATACATATATCAGATTAATATGTAAAATCTGGAGTTCCCTCTTATTGCCAGCCTGTGAAACAGACACTTTAGAACATTACTGGTACATTAAACATGTAGAATTTGTTTCTCAAAAAAAGCCTCTGGCATGAAATGATGAGATCATCATTCTTTATGAGTAACATGAGCTCAGGAAATCCCCTTCAGCACAAGTAGTGCCATTTGTGTAAGAATAATGTCTCATTGTATCATAGCATGAAGTGCTTCCACACTGACCTGTATCTGATGGGATTTTCTGTTTCCCCCTCATCCAGAAAGGTCTCCAGCGTGGAGTTTTCACTGCCCTGTGACACCAGATCATCTCTGGAGTCTGCCGATGCGTGATGCTGCTGACCAGTGAGACACAAGTTAAAGTGTGTTTTTGTCGGCAGTTACGACTTCATTACATTTATAATAATAGTGTTCACCTGCTGTATCTTGTGTATAACGAAGTAGCGCTCGTTGCGGAGAACTGTGGATGTCTCCCTGTACTGTTTGGTCAGCAGATTGAGCCACTGAGTCATTCCATCCACCATGGCCAGAACTATGGCCCACAGGAAGCGCAGAATATCCAGGATCCTCTGCAGCATCTCACCGTGACCTGCAGCAAACAGGCGAAGAGATGTTGGAGATATTGTGTGTAACGATATATTATCACATTACACGGTAAGCCTGTAAAACTATTATATTATATATAAGCATTTAGGCTTTTGTTGAGTGTCTTATTTTCTCATCACAGCACAGTAGTCCATTATAATTATCAACCACTCTTTACACGGTAGAGGAAGCAAAGATAGTGTAAACTTACCAGACTGTTTCTCTGGCTCCTCCATCTCATCGTCCCCACAATCTACACACAAACACACACTGTGAATATTCACAACAGTACCGTATACTTGTGTGTACTCTGCCTTATTATGTGCTGTGTAATAATCTGGATAATCTGGGAGGATTCTGAGCTAAGGAAAACTCCAAGACCTATGCAGCGTTGCCTTAGAATTTCAACGATAACAATACATGCATGTTTAGAACAAAGATGTCATCATATAGCAGGAATTAAATTGTTTATGTTACTTTAGGTCATAAATCCAGGAAGGTTTACAGTTGATATTAAAACTTCATGACTAGCTATTATATACATGAAAAGAATACCCATAGAAATTGTGGTGAACTTTGATGAAGATGAGGATGATTTCTAAGGTCATGTAGTGTCTATTTAAATGTGCCTATTGTTAATTGTGTTTTTAAATGGTCATTGTGTAATGTAAGATGAAATATCTAGCTGCTATTTACCAATAAACAAAGAAAAAAAAGGAGCAGCTCATTATACACGTGTACACTACAAATTACACCTTTAAGGTTCCAGCTAGTTTAAATTATGATACATCTATTTTTGATGCAGCCTCTGGTCCGTATAAACTTTTTACAACACCGTTTCTCACGTCAAGCGTAATTGTAGGCTTTCACAAGGCCCAGGAGTCACTTTCAGAGGTCACATGACCCCAACATTAAACAGTAAAAACTTTCCACCTCCTTCCGTTTTTGTTCCTAAGATCCCTAATACTAAAAGCTTGGTAACCTTTCACTGAGGCAGCTTCCTGTTGTGGATCCACTGCTTCCTGTCTTTCTGCCTCTTTTGTCTCGATCCTCTTCAGCTGTCTCTGTCGTCGCTGGCGTTCTCTCAGTGCTGTTTTTACATTGGTCACCCAGGCTTTGTACGCCAGCTAGGAGGGAAGGACTTGCATTAACAACACTGTATGTGTGCAGTGGTTTCAACTACGGTGTACCATGCCTGTCACTCAGTGAAGAAAGTCTGACCTGATAGGCAGTCTGTTTCTGAGGCTTTTGTTCTTCAGACTGCATGTCCTCCTCATCCTCACTGTCTGATTCAAACAGGTAGTACTCTCCTGAGTGGAGCACTGTGAGAAACAAGAAGAAACATGTTCTGTCATTAAGGCACAGTGACGAGAAGCTCACTCAGGTTTCAGTTTTTGTGAGATCATTTTCTGAGCTGCCACTGTTGTACGAAATGTGTATATAAGAAAAGTGCCAGGTCAGATATGATGGTTACTTTCAGTTCTTTTCATGTAAATAAGATGAGGGTTTTCACCAAAGTCTCACTTCCTGCTGCCAGCTCATAACACTACTGTGATTCACTACTGATGTGTCTTTGAAGCAGGACTGTAATTAAACATTGGCATGTCAGTGAATTACCAATTCGGTGGCAATGTGTCTCGGTATTGACACATAGCCTGACAATGTTTCTAGAATCGTCTTGACAACAGCATTCATAACTTTGAGTCACAAAGACTGGTTGACTTCCGGTGTAGTTTAGGGCATCCATTTCCAAAGACTGGTTTGGGACACAGAAGATTTTTTTCTATATAAAACCCACTTTTTTATAACAGATCAGAGGTGAGACATTACAAAGCTGTTTACAACAGGCCTCCTAACGAGATCAGATTACATGTTCAGCCAACATTTCATTGTATTTGCAGATCAAAAGGAGGACTGCTTTACTTTCACAGTGGTTTGTCTCCAAGGTAAAACAACAGTCATACCTGTAGCATGATCCAACCAGGGCTGGTACCAGCTCTTCCTAGACCTCCTCTTGTCTGACTGGGCCTCTGGAAGGAAACACAAGGTTCAGATTTCTGCACAGGATAAACTTACTGTGGTGTTGTGAATAGTTAACAATGAAGGCTGCAAGAGTTCATCAATCAATTCAAGGCTTGAACAGGCCAACTGATCACATCTTTTTACAAGGGTTTAAAACCTGTTTTGTGAACTATTGTGTTTGCAAAAAAAAAATTCCACAAATTAAACCCCTATTGACCAGAAGTGGGTCCTACCAGGTTCACCAGCTGTTTGGCTTTCACTGGAATTTTCACTTGTTTTGTGCCCATCTCTGTACTTCTGCTGCTTGGACCGAATTCTCTGCATCCTGTCAGGAGAGCAGATGAAGACCAGTTCAAAATAAATGCTACGGGATGTGGACAATCTGTCAATCAATCCGTGTCACATACAATATCTGAAATCTAATCAGTACACAAAAGGGTTATGTCTCCACTGAACATCACACCCTTTTGAAGTTTTGAAATATTATTATGCTGAATAGAAAAGCTACTTTCCAGAGGCACTCTGCCTGTGCAGTGAACACTTACGATCTCTTCAGCTGTGACAGAGACTTCTTCTCAGCTTGTTGATGGAACCTGATGTTCTTCACAATGCTGGCTCTGAAGAGCTCAAACCCTCTGCAAGGAACAACCAGCTTTCATTATGTGTATTAGCATCAGCTTGTGACTAGGAAAGAAAGTTGCTTTGGTCACCTTTTAAAAAAAATGGAATACAAAGTCAAAGTTGCTGATTTAATATAAGGATTAGATGTGAACACTTGTGGCATAATTTAACTGTAAATGTAGGGCTAAAAATAAGTCTCTGTGGTACCTTGAGGCCTGTTTGGCAGAAGCCTGCAGCTCTCCTATCACATGCAGGAAGTAGTAACTGAGGAAGACTCTCCTCTGCAGCAACAGGAAAAAAAAACAGATACTGTCCCAGATGATCCCAGCCTCTTCTACGGGGAGGCTGCACGTTTTATCACTCACTGCTTTTGCTGTAAGACAACACAGACAGAATCTATCAGTGCCTCGTCTGTCACAATAAAATGAAATTAGTACATCTCTTATGTGAAAGACTTATACTTATTAAAGCACTTACGGTCGTAGTATCCTTTGACTGTACAAACCAAGCTGAAGAGCTGAATAACCCAACAGAAGCCCTTCTGCATCTCAAACACAAACACACACGCTAGGATCTGAAACACACACACACACACGGACAGAGGATCAGACATGTTTAAAATAAATCCACAGTTCACAGACTACACATTATGTGCACATTATGTCCTTACTATAATGTTCCATTTTTTTAAAGAAAGGATTATACTCACTGATAACAGATTCTTAGATATGATGACGCCCACATTGTAGATGATGAGACAGTCCCACAGGGTGAGGCGGGTCCTGGAGGATTTGACCATCAGCCGGGTTCCAAACAATAGAAAAAAGAAACAAGCCAGCAGGTAGCCCAGTCCAAACACAGAAATCCTGGTGGCCCCTGTGACAAAGACCACTGAAAGCACGAACCAGAAGAGGTGACGGAACACCAAAACTTTGGCCATGTCCAGGTAACTCCTGGAAGAGCACACACGAAAAAGGAATTGATACATAAACACATAAGAAAATGAGGCCCGATCACAGCAGGAAGACAGTTAATGTCAGCCTCTACCTGCAGTTGATGAAGTTGGGTGCTGGGTTAAACAGCCGACCTTCCATAGGATCTGGGTCGTCGGTGTTCTCTCCAGCCAACACCATCCACTCCTCAATGTGCTCACACTCAAACACCTTCCACTGCTGGGATGCACATATCAACAGCACAAAGTCCGCTGTGGACACACACAACAACACAACACGCACATTATAAGGCAGGGAGACCATTAATAAATCTTTGTAGTTATTTAGTGTTTTTTTTTTAACTTTAGATACATACTGTAGCAGTGTGAATATGTGGCTGTAAAATCTGTGAGACCTGCTAAAACCACAGCCAATAAAATGGGGGGAAGCTTGCAACAGATGGAAGACCTTTGTCTTGTAACATGTTTTAAAGGTTGTTAAACGTAACCTAACCTGAAAAATGTAGCCTTTATAGCCTCCTATGTCAACAACACGACAGATATGTCTTGTTTATGTTATCCTTAGTCAAACAGATTGCTTAGAGACATACTCAATGTAGTAAGAAAAGAGGGAGAGAGAAATTAAACAGCAAACATCAGCAGATAATCTGCAGACTGCATTTCTGCAGGGCCAGTGTATGAAAACTAGCTATATACTTCATACTTTGAAGTGACAGGTCAGTGTGAACTGCATGAATGAACTGATAGAGGTCAGAAACTGACCTATAAGGTTTTTAGAGTTAGGCACACTGTAGAAGTCGGGCAGATAGATCCATTTAATGAGAGCCGAGTTCATCAGCACTTTAGTGTTCCACCGCCACGGGTAGTCTACAGAACAACACACACAGCAAGTACAAACATTATTTATGCAATGTACCTCAGTTTAGATTAATGATATGATGAGTGTATTTAAGTCTGCGGCCAAAAAGCTAAACTGAGCAGTACAAATGCAGTAATCTTCTCAAACATATTTACATCACACAACCAAAGACACAATTGCTAACACAGCTGGAAAGTTTTAGAGACCTTAAATGTGACGGACATGATAGAATGGACAAGGTAATCGTAAACGTTTTGTGACATCAGTGCTGTAAATGAGATTTATTTAGTTTTTTGCCAAATTGTTAGCATGTCACAGCAGGTCTGTCAGGTTATCAAGTTTATGAAGATGATTTTTTTCTTATTTTTAACTGAAAACAGTGCAGAGCAACACAAAGTAAAAATAACCTCACATCAGGACTCACCTTTGCACAGAGCGGGTGGTATGCCCACACACAGCAGATACTGGTAGATCATGAAGATGGACAGGAAGAGACAATACTTGGGCCAGATCTTGGCGATAGCCGCCCGCCGCCGCCTCACTAAGATCGCTACCAACCAGCAGCCGTGGATTATCACTAAAAAGTTCATCCGTTGGCCGATCACATTCACAGTCATCAGGAAGCAGATCTTTAAAAAAGAAGGAAGATTAATATAACAAAATAATAGGAAGGACTACAGTCAAAATAGACATTAATGTGAGTTTGCCATTCCATTTTTCCAGCTTGTTGTCATGGATGCCTCTCACCTACCTCTAATCCAAACTTGTAGAAGGTGTAGTTGAGCAGGTACTTGAAGCAGGGTATGAGGCCCTGGTCTAAGGTGTCCCTGGTGGCAGCAGGGAAGAGAGCAGGAATGGTAGGGGGGGATCGCTGGAGCTGACGATAATGGTGAGCTTGGTGACGGTACACTGTCGCCTCAAACACCAGCAACATCAGCACTATTAAATGGTCCTGCGAAAATCATTCCGGACACAGATAACATCAACACACAGGCTCCTTAAGATGCAGCAAAAAGCAGCGGCTCATCAGACAACAAGGAAGTGTCATGGTCACTTGTAGTCAGTGATCATTTGTGGTCAAATTTTAGTAAAGTGTGGCCAGAACCTCAACAGAGACTTGTCTCAATAGCACACTGTTGTGATGTCATACTGTATGTTGAGATTACGCAATTAATGATCACATTAATTAATACTTGTGAAATACAGCTGGTAGGTATGTCAAAACAGGGCAGTATTCCTCTTGTTAACATTTTAGCATGGGTTTTAGCATATCATTAGTATTGGATTCTGAACCTGGATTTGTGTGTTTGTTGACTCAGCTTGACAGGCTGGGACGTATGAACTGAACATACCTTGCTGTATCCCAAGGCAGTGGCATCTTTCCTGATACCAAACCACTTGGCTGGATCCACCGGCTCTTTATAGAGAGTGGAGTTAATCATTTCCTCTGGTAAAAGTTTGGTGTTATTTGCCAGAGGCTGGAAATTGAAAGAAGACATAAAGAAATGTATGTAAGAATTCACACACAGTTTAACATGTAACATAATACATAATATAACAAAATACAAATATAAGCCTGAATGTTGAAAAAGTGTTTATACAATTTATATAATATTCCAGTTTTCCAGCACTCTTCTGTTGCACCTGTGTCCTCCCTCGTGGCACCTTTAACCTACCTCGTTCCTTAAAAACTAAGGAAATAAGATATCCTCTGGGATGTGGGTGTGCTGATATCAATTTCACACAGGCGTCACAACACAGAGAAGTAAAGGAATGTTTTCTGTCAGAAATGACTGATGGTGACCTTTGACTGTGTTGCTTCAGGTACTGACATTTGTTACAGGGATAGGCTTTCACAGATCAAAACATAACACCACTTAAGTCTCTGTATTATGAAATCTGCATGTATCAGATATTTTTCAACATGATTTACATATACTGTGTGTGTTGCATAAGTACATTAAAGTAATACTCATTTGACCAACAACATTAATGCTGAAGCAGCAGCGGACACCATCACTGGTGCTAACCAACCTCACATGCCTGCTGGTTTTGTTGCACAGGACCAAAGATCTTTGGGAGACAGGTGGAAAACCACCCAGCAGTCTATTCCAATCTAACTGCGACAACTAAGACAGCTTGCAAATCCCTGCTTTGCTGACTTAGCTGGTTCCATGAGTTCAGAAAACACCAGAAACAACACACCTCCACCCTTGACTGTATATTGACATCTATGAGCAACAGAAATATGCCTCTGCTGTGTGTGTCTTACCATGGTACAGTTGCGGGAGTACTCATCAGGGTTGACCACACTGAGCTGGTAGAGCATCTTGCACACAATGATAACACACACCCAGACTGTTGACAGACAGGAAGCCATGGTCCTGAAGCGACAGTAGGGCATGGCCAGAGACCATAACACCACCAGGACCAGGTTCATCACAGATGGCTACAGACAGACATAAATACAGATATGAATAAAAGCATCATATGTGCACCTCAAAGATATCATTGGACAGTTCTACCCATTGTTCGGGTCTACAATAGCTATAAATAAGAGTACTAGTAGTGACTTACAAACAGGTGTAGTTAGTGACAGCAACTATCCTTACCTCTTCCAGTGCCACCCACACAGAGAAGAAGGCCACCATCTTGAGAATGTGAAGCTCCAGAAGCCTCCAGAGAAACCCCTGAACTGTGGTGAGGATGTCAGAGAACCTTCTGGACAGATCCAATAACCTGTCCATTACCAGACCCCATTTACTCGGCACAAGTTCCACTGAGGAAGAGGAGAGGAAGAAATCTGAGTACCAGGCATGGCAGGTGGCCATGTCAACAGGAATTTTACCATTTTACCTTTAGTTTAGGCAAGTAAACAACATATTCAATTGACATAACACAAATTCTCCATGATAACAAATGTTAATTTGGCATTGTTTTATTACCTTCATCATCAGATTCCTCATCGGTCTGAACAGCCAGGTCTTCCTCTTCAGCGTTCATCCCCATGTTACCAGAACCACTCTGTTCGGTCCTCTCAGTGCTCATGGTGCTCTTCTTTCTGGAGGGAGACAATAGCAAGTCCATTAGCTCTCACGAGACAAGAAGTACAGTATATACAGCGTGATGAGAGAACCGACTGTAGAACACGAATGTTGGTTAGAAATAATGACAGCAAGAAAAATAAATAAATGCATAGTAAAAATCTCCCTCCTCTATCTCTAATCCTTTGTGCTGAACAGTAGAAATAGAAGTGTGTACTTGTGTATGGGCGTAACATGCTCCAGGTCTGTGATCTTCATGAAGGGCTTGTGGAAGTAGTGCAGCTGCAGAATACAGGCCAGCAGGAAGAAGCCGGGGATAAGGATGCTGGTGAAGAGCTCAGACAGTGCAAAGGTCTCAAGACCGAGTGCTGCCAGCCTGAGGAACGTCAGTGCAGTTTATTTAGTTTTATTTATGTACATTTTTTAAATCCTTTCAAGATCAAGTAGAACACACAAAAACTTCCACAGCGTCCAGCTGTTCTTAAAGCACTTACTGTTCCTCTGAGAAGCCGGTGAAGTTCTTCCAGTATCCAGGGAAGTCTTCAAACTGGTATGTGTAGATGGAGATTAGCACCAGCATGGTGTAGGCCACGACCAGCCACCAAAATAGCTTCAACAGACGCCTCCACAGAGCATAATACACCTGAGAATACCAACAAGGATGTGTAGTCAAATCAACAGTGGACAAAGAAAGGGAAACACTGCATCTGGAGCTCCACTGAAACATCTTCCTACCTGATAGAGACAGAGGCAGAGCAGGAAGAGCAGCATGTAGATGATCTTGTAAGCAACAAGTTTTCCAGCAAAGGAGACCATGATGAACATCCCTCCACACACATAGATCCAGTATTTGGCATAGCAGCTCATCACCATTCCTCCCAGGACTTTCAGCACCGACTCATTAGCAGGTCCCTCTTTAGATGAACCACACATCATTCAGTACGTGTCATTGGTGTAGAGAGAGTGTGTATGTGATTGGTGGGGATTCAGTAGGTTTAGTGTTATGAGGATAAGCAGAGCACTAAGTTAATACGGATAATTATTTCTATTTTAAGTGATTAGGCAGGTGATTGGTGTGTGTGCTTGTACAGCGCTCACTTTTCACACTCACAGAGGTTGAAGTAAAATATTATCCTCACAATAACAACTACAAAAATGTGTGCATGTGAGAGATGTCTGACCTCCTGTAGCGACTTCCTGTAGTGGTGTGGCCATTTTCCTCTTCCTGCTAAAGTTTTCCTTCACTGACTGACGCACCAACAGCCAGAAGGTCAAAGTAAATAGAAGCTTGAGGAGAGGAAGATGGAAAAACACACAAATGTTAGGAGCATGAATTCATTTTGCTGTTTTTATAGAGTTAAAAAAAACAGGAAAATAATCTGTATGCTGTTCAAATTTAGAGGACATTCCATGTCCCGTCCAAAGCCAAGAGCTGAACTGATATTCTGTCATCAGGAAGGTAATGTTTCATGGTGCACAGTCTGGTTTGTATCACTGAAGTCAAACACTCTATGTAGACACAGAGCAGCGATGAAGGGTAATTTTTACTGATCCATGTCATCCAGATTCATTTCACTTTTATCATTATGTCAGCTTTGGAACACTGGGTCACCTTACCATAGCTCCCAGTCTCAGACAGGGGTACTGGGCTCTGTCCAGACCCAGCTGCCTGAGGCCCATGGTGCCCACAGTGGTGGGCAGTTCACTGTGAAGTTCCATGGCCCAGACGTACTGCAGGCAGCACAGAGCCAGACCGTAGACCAGGATAAAGGGAGAGCAGAGAGTGGCTGCGTGCTGTCTGAAAAGACAGAAAGCAGGTGTGCACTGAATGTATCCCGTTTACACGACACAACTAAATCATAACAACATCAATAACAGTGCAGCAGATTTTTACATGAGTAGTTGGAAGAGCAGGTGTTTAGGGTGGATGTGGTTGGTTCTGACGTGAGGTATATGCCACATAATACATGGTGCATTCAAATACCACCATCAAAAGGTTACCTGGCACGCAGAATCCAGATGAGACATGCCCACAGCAGCAGCACAAAGGTCAGCCAGCTGTGATATGTGATGCTCCACACCTGGACAAGATGGACACAGCACACAAACAAGCAGAGGGGCGTTGCAGCACTGTATATTCACAGTAACACGAGCCCTACATATATAACTTTATGTTTGAGGTCATGGTTACCATCATGGCGATGAGAGCACAGACATAACTCTGCTGCATGACCACCCGTCCAAGCAGGAAAAACGGACTTTCACTCTGCTGGCCACTGGGGGCTCCACTAACCCCTGCAAAAAAATAATCATCATCATCATCAAGACATTCACAGCGTCAGAGCTCAAAGCTTTTAGATACTGTGGCTCCACTGTCTAACCGTGAACTACAAAAACATGTGTATCATGTGGAATCTTATTCAACTATATAGTAGTATAGTAAAATTCTTTTGAAAAAAGTAGTACACCCCCTCATTGTGTCTAATTGTGAATCCTTCAGCAGAAATATCTACCAGCAGGTGTTTTGTGTAACTTCACTCAGACACAGAGCTCTTTAGACCTTTACACGATGACACACACTTCAGAGAACAACAAAACGAACATGTCTAAACCTCTGGTCCAACATTTTGAAGGCGTCATAGCTACAAACACTTTTCAACATTTTCAATGTGGCTGATCCATTATTTGAATAATAAGTAGTAGTAGTGGTGGCATGGACGGAGGGGACGCGTCCCACCAATAATTTGATCCCCTCCTAAAAAAACAGATTCTCATTGGGTACAGAAAGGGTCAAATTCCATTGGAATCTTAGGTCCCCACCACTGTCAGAAGCAAATCTAGACCCTTGAAAGAGACGTTACACAGCACTGATATAAGGTGAAGAAAACATTAACACAGCGTTACAGTTCCTCTTACATTGAACATTACCCAAATCTGGCTGATTCTCTCCTCCTTCTCCTTCTCCTTCTCCTTCTCCTCCTCCTTCTCCTCCAACTCCACCTCCTTCGCTACTTTCTGCTGTCACAGACGGGAGCATGAGCTGAAACAGAACACAAACACTTTGAGATACAGATTAGAGTGGATCATCTGAATAACGTCAAACATTAGACCACATATTTTCACAAAACACTTTTCTCTGAGCTTAAACGTTTGCACATCTGTGTGGTATTTTGTTGCTCAGTGCAGAGTGGAGGGTGTAGGTAAGGCCCAAGTGGGAGGGAGTCTAGATTGTTTGGACTTAAGAGTCAAAAACAAAGCTACAAAAACTACACAATTACTCATTGAATCAGTAAAGACAAAGACCATAAGCTCCACATATCATAAACACACATTGCATTTTTGCAGCTCCTACAAACCAGTTTTCCCCTGCATAATAGAACAGAATCTATATTACCATTGTACATGGTACAACACAATAGTATAATGCAATCCTGTTGTTACACTACTACAGTGAAGCCTGTAGTTCTGCCTGTAGTGTTCCACTCCATGCACATATAAACCATCCATCCACCCAATAACCCACTTTGTCCTGCAGTGCATGGTCACAGGGGGCTGGAGCCTATCATAGCTATCTACAGGTGAGAGGTGGGGGAAACCCTGCACAGGTCACCACACATAGGTGGAATGAATAACACTGACTACCTGGTTATCAGGTAGTCAGCATTTTGCCATCAAAGTTGGTGTTTAAAATGAGCAAGCACATGAATGTGGGTCTGAATGTGGGGTGATGGGTGCCACTGTCTGCCCCCCTCCCCCCACCCTCCCTGGGTATCAGGGTATGGCTCACCTGAGAGCTCTACACAATCAACTGTCCTGCAGTCCGCCTCACACCTGTGGCTCATCCAGAAATCAAACTCTGCAGTGGATCTACTGTTTAGAGGATCCTCAGAAGCTTAGGGGCTCAATGAGCAAAGGCCTGATCACCTCTGGTCAGCAGGAATGATTAAAATGTTATTATCCTTTGACGACTGAAGTATAGTGAACATCATACATGTTGTCTTTCTGTCTCACTTATAATCTATAATCAGATTATACCACGCTCAGCCAATCATGTCCCTGCTGTCAAAGCCTAAATGCTCTCCTCTCTGCTGCTGTTGGAGAGTTACAAATATGATTTAGATGTGTTTTCATCAAGTTGTCTCCTATTCAATATTTTGCATTACTTAAATTACTTTTAACACAAATGAAAAATGTTCGCTGCGTCAGAACTTCTCCAGTAAACGTGTTTCCACTTCCCACTTTGTCAATCAACTCCTTTTTATATGTCATAGAGTCAAATGTATTGCTGCTGCTTTAAAAATGCACATAAAAAGCTGAGCTGCTGCATTTGGGGCAACTTTTGCATTGAACAACAGCCGAAAAATATTTGCATTTATTTTATCTGGTAATTTGTGTGGACGCTGTGTGTGTGTGTGTGTGTGTGTGTGTGTGTGTAGTTACAGTCAGCTATAACTGGTCGCTCTAAATTTTCCACAGCTCTCTGCACCTCAGACACTCCAATGTTTGTTGGCAGTGTCAGTGTGTGATGGGACTATTTCCAGTGCGGGGTCTCTCCTTCACCCTGGCTCATTGACTGGAACTGTCCGTACAGTTAAACTGAAACCTGTTTGTCAGAGATCGGAGTACCTGTGTGTCATCTTCATAGTTATCCTTCTGTTGATTCCATGATCTTAACTCCACCAACTCTTCCTTCATCTCCTCCCTTTTCTCCTGCTGCTGCTCTCCCCCAGCCTGCTGGGTAAAAGGAGAAAGACTTCAGCAATTTCTGTAGTTTTTGTGGACAGTCTAATAATTGAAATCCCATCAGGATTACCTCAGAAGTAGTATGTACCTGCTTTGTTGTCCCGTGATAGCCTGTTTTGAGTACAGTCACTATGGTAATGTAGAGAAGAAACAGTATTCCTGGGTTGACATAAACTGGCCAATCATGGTTGGTATTAACAATAAGGTCATAGGGCATGGAGCAGTTTCCTGGTATGATGATGTCCTTCAGACCGAACAGCCTGCAAACACAAAGACATACACAGGGTAAATAAAACAGGGAATTCATCCATGTAGTCATGGATAGTAAAATATAATCAGCAAGGCGCTTCTTGACGCTTCTGTCAGCCTTGGAGGTTCCTGCTAGATAGTACACTACTTTTTGTTTTGTATTGCGCTCTGGGATACAGTGAGGCACTTATATAGTGCATAATAATTCTCACCACATACTCAGACAGCGCTATAAAATGGGGAACGCATGATAGAGTTGAGTATATGGTGAGTAGTGGCTAATTTCGGACATAGCCCTGGACATGTGGGCTTGTTTCTCTTAGAACGTGAAGAAAAAGAACTATACCTTTAAAGATTGCACCCTTCTATTTGAGGGAAATATTACGCAATTTCCCCATTGTGGGACTAATAAAGGTATTCTTAATCTTAATCTTAATTATAAATAATGACTTAAGGGGAACACCAGCAGTGTCATTTACTGTAATGCTATCCTGCAGTGGCCATGAGGTTCCTCACCCCATCAAAAAAGGATGTAGCTGATGTGATGTTAGGTTAACTGTAGATTTTAATTTGTCTCTAGATGTGAGTGAGGATCTCCCCATTTAATAACAACATTTCATCCACATTTGTTGGTATCCAGATCCAGATACCAACAAATGATTCCAGATTCACAGACCCTATTACACCCACACCCATTGTCTGAGATGTTTTCTAACCCAGTAAAATAATCATTATAAAGAGGAAGAGGACTTATCATAACAGACACATTCAGTGTGATGACAGCAGGGTATACCCCTTAGCAAAAGGTCAGCCTTTGGCTGATGAACTGACGTAGAGATCTGGCGAGGAGCCTGTAATGTGATGACAGATGAAACTGAGAGGAAGACAGATCATAATTTACAGAGGAATGCAGCACTGCTCCTTTAACTGATCGCTGCTGCTCCATCATTCCATGCATACCAGTCCAGAAATCACACTCTCCTCACATCCCTCTGCTGCAATTCACATTCACTTTTGGATGTTTTCTCCTAGGCTCTTCTCACCTCTAGGGATATCATTTGTCCTCCATTAAACTTGTGCAAGAAATATGGCAGAAATAAAACGCCACCTGTAGTTCTACTTTGTTGGACAAAGATGGCTTCCCACATCAATAATTCATCTTTATTTACAGTCTTTAAAGGAGATGTGACCTGCATCAGAAACATGTGACCGCTCATGCCCTGTGTGCTGGAGTCTCACCTGGCCCACAGAAGGTTTGGGGGGAACAAGGCCTGGGCCAGCAGACTCTGGTACAGGTACAGGCAAACCATGTGACCAGCAGTGAAGAAGCCCACCATCACGCACAGCGCATTGAAACCCAGGTGGCTGATGGGAAGATGGCACGCCCACCACGTGCACACTCCAATAAAAAGCAGGAAGTAGAAGGCAGAGAAGGCAGAGGGCAGCGTGATGCCTGGAAAGGAAAGACACACAGATTCAACACACACACACACAATCAGATAAACAACTAAACACTTTGTATGTACTGTACATCAAACTCTCACTGGCCAGCTGGCAGTGAAACGGTGAGGAAACCTAAGATCGTACCAGCCAAAGCCAGCAGGCAGATGGCCACGATCCTCCCCAGGTCACGTAGAACTTTCCGGACTGTGGCCTTCATACGCTCAGCCAGCAGCTTGGCTTTGGTTGCCGTGGAAACCTCCTCATCAGGGTCACCAGGTAATGACCTTTCTTCTTCTTCATCTTCATCTCCTGTTGCCTCTTCCTCTTCTTCATTTTCTTCATCATCTAGCTGAGATGAGCAAAGTACAAAAAAACATAGACTAAATCAGCTTAGAGTTGTGTGGGCTGTTCAGACTCTGCACAAGAAGATTTCCATGTATTCATGACACATCTTTGAGCTAATAAAATAAACACTTGAGTCAGCCTCTTGATGGAAAACAACCAAATGCTTACATCACAAGATATGATATTATCCAAATATAAACACAATTGAACAGTGTTCACGATTCTTCTCTCCTGACACTCATTGTTAATCATTATAGAGTCACAACTGAGGCTATCAGGTTCCAATGCATAATTACAACATGAGTCTGACCAGGAATAAAAATAGAAACTTGTTTTTCTAATTGTCTTGTTGCCAACAACTGAAAGAGCACGTACACATATCCCCGTGCACGCACAGTATATATACCAGCAAAACACTCATGGTGATGTGCTGTAACAGGTGCTAAAGAACTGAGACAGGAATATCTCACCCCTTCTCCCTCCTCCCACAAAACGTGACATGACCAGTCATGAGGCATGTTAAACGATGTTAATATGTAAAGACTGAGTCCATCTTTGCTGGCTCATCGGCCTTCCCTCTCTTCTTAACACTTTAAAAGTAATCTACATGGACATGTCTATGTTTTCATATATACACACATACATCAACATTATTTTTCCATTTTTTAAAAATGTTAATATCTCCTTCCAGGGTCATAAACATGACCACACAAGGCTGTAATACATCTTCTTGTTTACCAGACCAGCTACATTACATATGTAAATGTAATCTTGGTCGTCTGCCTGAAAAAAGCTCAGATGTATTTTTGAGTAAAGGAGCAATTTGTGTGCCACCCTTGCATGTCTGCACAGAGCTCCTCCCCTCTCCTTTCTTTCCTTCGTGGCCTCATAACTATAATCATGGTTGTCTGATCCGGTGCTCTCCTTATCCTTCCCACAAACCTGGCGTTGTGTTCCATAGGTTGGCATGCTAAGCTGCCATACATAATACCATTTATTTCAAAAGAGGTATAATGAGTCCGTGTAGCATCCAGTCTGCCTTCAGGCTGACCAGAAATGTATGAGAAGTATCAGAAGCTAAAAACGTTTGACCTCACCTCACCTGACGTCAGATTTTATTTTTATATATTACTAAATCAACATTAACTTAGTTATAGGCCTATAAAAGATGGTCACAATTGTTTAATTTGTTACTATGGCAACTAAAGTAGAAACAGCTTCTTTAAATTGTACTTAATTGAAGCTAACTGATCGTTAAATCACTTCATTAATATAACACCCATGTCCAACATTAAAGTTATTTAACTATGTCTCCCACTCTCTCACACACACACACACACACGGACTCACCGATGTAATGTTGGCAGCAGCCACCATTTCTCTGTTTCTGACCAATCTGCTACAGAGGATAGTTGTTACCAAGGCAACCACACACACACCTAGGTCAGGGCACAGGAGGCGTAACACACTCCAAGGATCATCCAGGGGAAGTCTGTGACAACACCCAAACATATGTAGTAGTGTTACAGATGTTACAGTGTCAACACGTTCTGCTCTTTGCCGTACATACATTTCCACGTACATTATCCCAGAATGAGAAGCAACTGAAGACTTGTCACATACCTGGACAGTCCTATATGCCTGGTTATGGTGTCCCATTGTGAGCAGTTTTCTCCGATGGCGATGTTGAGAGGAGGATATGTGTACAGTACTGTTTGGAAGCAGATGTGAGCCACCACAAACAAAAGACTGGTACCGAACACTGCTCTGATGAAACGGCCTGTGTGACCTGGGAGACAAAGAGTTAAACACACTGTCAAACCACATCATTAATATACACAGTTTTAAAGGAGCATTCTGACATGGTGATAAATCATCTTGTTAACGTTGAGATGTGCCAGCTGCCATGGTATTGGGTGTAAATGTTGTTAAAGACATTATAAGCTCAGCAGGTGTCAGTCCTGAGCCTGTCTGCCGAGTCGACCGCGGGATGTCAGAACTGCATTCTTTTGGCCTGCACGGTTAATTTAGGCAATCCTTTATGGGTCCTGTGGGAATGTTAAATACCATGTCAGTGCTCTTTCTCATTTAGTGTCCCTAACTCACAGCGGTGAGATGCAGCATTAAGTTTTATAGGCGAGGGTGTAAATCAGTAATTTGATTCAGCAGATAGTTGCAATGAAACTCAGCAGAGGCTGTATATAGACCCACAGTGAAGAGGCTCTCAGCAGACACATAAATAAAAACACATCAATGATTCTTTTTCACTGGCACGATATTACACATAGGTACATAAAGTAAATGTGGATAGTGAGCACAATGGCACCTAGCATGTTTTTGTGCCATTCAACTTTCAGAGGAGCATGACAACTTTAAGTTTGATTCATAACGTTGCACAATATTCCATGCTTCTTTTACGCTTTACAACTGCTAAAAAGTTGTTGTGCATCCTCAACTCAAAGTATTTTAGGAACCATGACGTCCATCAGGATGGCACGCTAAGATTCATTTTCCGGGGTCACAGGCAGGATGAAGGAGGAAAGAGGAGACGAGATGGCACAGCGCAGAGAAATGAAAGAGAGTCAGAGGTCGTCCCCCTTAAATCTGAAATATTTGTCGCACGCCCGTCCAGCCGTGGCAGCTGTGGTGTTGGTATAAACGCAACAGTGAACCTTGAAAACACTTTCACAAGCTGACTGGGCTGGATGGTTTGTCACTGATTCATCGTCTGTCCAGCAGGGGAAAAAAAAACATGTCATCATGTCCCACATGACATAATTAACTGTTACATTGTTCATTTCATCTTATTTTTAACATGGATTCTTGAGTTTATGACCTTTGACCTCTGAATTCTAATCATTTCTTCCTTGAGTTTAAGGAAGTTGTGTGTTTAAGTGAAGATGAAATACCCTGTAGATGTTTGTGTGTTTTTTGAGGTCAGAGTGAATGTGACCTTTGTTGACCAAATTCTCATCCTCGTGGGTGTTTGTGCTGAATTCCATCATGACATTCTAAAGACACTGTGGCCACAGGAAGGGCTGTCAGGGAGGCATAAAAACAAACGAGCCAGGTGATAGATGACAGAACCATTAGTTATAGAACACTTTAGTTTGACTCGCTATGTTGCTGTTATAATAAGCAGAGCACTACAGATGTGCCAATGATCATTGTTATTTATTCTAGAGGTGGGAAGGAAAGGACAGGAGCTCAGTGCAGAATGCAAACGTGTGTGTGTGTGTGTGTGTGTGTTCCAGTTTTTGATTTGGAATGCTGTGGCCAGGTGGTAACATATTTTTCTCTCCACATTCCCATGCACCCTCTGATTAAAAAAAAGGAAACAGCACACTACAGTACACACGGACTGCTGTAAAACATGAACATTGCCCCCATGACACTACTGCCTGCCCTTATCTTGCACTTAGGTGAGCCAATAAAACCTCAGCAGCATACCAAAACCTGTGTGTGATCTTATCTTAGCGCCCAGAAGCACAT
The DNA here is from genome assembly GCF_900634625.1 of Parambassis ranga. Lineage (NCBI taxonomy): Eukaryota > Metazoa > Chordata > Actinopteri > Ambassidae > Parambassis > Parambassis ranga. Next base: position 3,804,412 of record NC_041035.1, read on the forward strand.
ATCTCCAAGACTGCCTTTTATCACAGATGTTAGATCTAAACTTTCAAGTGTCTCAATAAGACACCGATTAGCTGGTTCCAGGGAATTTTATACTATAACTGGTATGCTGGTGTTAAATAAACTTCACCTATCATATTACTGCAGCCAGCACATAAACACCCTATTCTAAAAACTGTCACACCACCAGCACAATGTAAACACCTTCCTTTTTTTTCCTTATCTGTTCGCTGCTGATCAAGCCGATCGTTTTAACTTAGAAACAGAGAAATAACAGTCTACTACTTAGAGCACTCCGTCTACAATTAGGCATGTTGTGACAGTTTCAGACTGCATATTTGGCACTCTGCCGCTGTTGCTTTATTTAAAGTATTGTTGTCTCTTCTTAACAGCTAAGGTGAAAGCTCTACTTCATATTTACACCTTTCGCACACACGAGCGCACACACATTCACACGCCAGTGGTGCAACCACTGGCGTGTGAATGTGTGTTTTGCCCAAGTGTGTGCCCAAATGTGTGTTTTGCCCAAGGACACATTTACCTGCAGCCAGGGCTGGGGATCGAACCACCGACCTACCACCTGAGCCACAGCCACCCAAAATGCCACCAACAGCCATAGCCTGGGTGGGATCAAACCACCAACCTTGAAGAAGAAGCTATTTTACCACCTGAGCCATATGAGCACAGGTGGTAATTTTAGACCTGACCTGCAGACACAGTCTTACCTCTGATGGTGTGTTTGTTGGGACACAGGAACCACGGCAGCAGCAGCAAGTAGAGGAAGTAAACCAGCGACAGGATGTTGTAGCGAAAAAGACATGCTGCAGAGACAGAGACAGCACGGTCAGTCACAGCACTCTGAGAAATCATTAAACCATAATTCCTGTAATATCCAAGTCATCATTATTAAACAGGAACACAGTTTATAGATTTTAATAGTTTCTTATTATGAGCAGTGAGGATGACAGCAGCTTTGTAAACTGAACAGATTGAACATGTCGTGCAAATATTATGTCAGGATTCCTAAAATCCAAAACATAAGAACATAAGTCAGGTAGTGATGTTATAATGAAGACTCTCTTTTGGATTTAATCTTAGAACACAGTTTGTTATCTCAACATCAGATCAATGTTTAAGATACATGTATCAGTACTTATGATCACATTTGTAGGATAAGTTAAGGTTTCCTTGGAGAAACAACAAAGCTGGATGCTGCATTGATAATATACAGGAGAAACATGGCCTTGGTTCCAATGAATTTAAAGTCAGATCTGTAATCTTTGCATCTCTTTCTTTTTCTCTGAAGTCGTACGTCTTGTTCAATAAGTGGCGCACAGACAAAGAATACGATGTTTAAGTGCTCTGTTGTTACCTCCAGCTACTAAAGCATAAAACACTGTCAGGAATTAGACCACACCACAGAGAGGCTGTAACAACATGTCTCCTACCTGGCTGTCTTTTCAATGTGTTATCCCTTTATCTCTGTCTCTTCTTGTTTCCCCCATGAAACACAAACAATGAGCAAACTTCTGTTATGATACTCTAGGGAGTATGTAACAGGATTTTTTTTTAATTGTCACTGTGTTATAATGAAGTCATTCTGTACAACAGCGCTGACAGAGTGACTGACACAAACCGGGCTTGTAAAACACCACCACACCTAAACCTACAGGACACTACAGCCGCATGACTCACACACGCTGCGCTCTCATTGTTCTACCACCAGCACAGTTCGGGTGGGATCAAACCTCCCTGACAAATTTCTTCACAGATCAAGGCCTGATATTTAAACACAAAAAGTCACACATGGCTTTCCTCTATGAGCCTGTGGGCCTCATACCATGGGTGCTCCAGCCCGGTCAGTGTCTTCTAGGAAAACAGTTACAGCCTGGTTTTAGTGTGACAACGACAATGAACATGACACCAAGAATCCTTTCCTTGATTTTAAAATGTACAAAGATCTTTAACAACTTGCTCTTCTTCAATTTATCTGATTGGCTGGCGTTACCCTGTGATGGACAGATGTTTCATCTAATCACCTCAAAGCATGTGTGCTTTCCAAACAGCCGGAACGAATCATAAATAAGTCCAGTAAACTTTTCTTTTTAAGTAAACATTTAGTAGCTTTGGAATAAACAGGATAATGGCCTGACGTGCATAATGAGACGTGAGAGTTTTTACTATATATTTATAGATATATTTCAGTGGCAGTATAGTACCACACATTAAATTCTCCCCAATATGTTTTTTCTCATTGTTCATCTTGTGATTTTCTCATGGTGCTGGCGGCTAGTTTTTGAAGCCATTAAATATTTCAGGGAAACCCCCATTTACCCTCTAAACCACTGCGGCAATAATACAGCAGCGAGCAGTGTTGGCCTTGACAGGGAGAAAGCATTTCCTTTCTTCCACATGTGACTCATGCTGTTATATGTCTTAACAGTCAGCTCTGTCTACAGGCTGCATACTGAAGCCTGTACTTTCCTGCTAATCATAAAACTGAGGAGCTCACACGGTCTATTGTTCCCTGGCAGGTGGAGAATAAATCATTTACACATTTCTTTCTTTGCTGATTTTGCCAAACTGTAAATAAACTGGAATCATTGTGTACACTATGTGGTCAATGTGCCCATTTTAAAGCCTGCAGACCAGCCTCCATAATAAAGTGCAACCTTTTTGTCCTGTTTTCAAAATGACCATTGGTGCATTCAAGTACAGAAAGTTTCTGAATTTTTGGATTATTTTCAAGCTTTGAGTAAACACCAGGACTTTATAATAGCTGTTCCCAAAACTTTAAGAATATACCGGCCAGGTTAGAATAACACAGAACCATTAAAAATGCCTTGGTCAGCACTGATCCTTATCACTGAAATGCATAATTCCACCGTCCACAACAGAAGTATCTGTTGAAGAGCTCCACCCTGCAGCAGCCACAAAACACACCCAAAAATGATGTCACTGGACAGACGTGATAACACAGATGAGTAAGCACAGCACCTATCTGTGAACAGCACTCCCTGCATTCTGTTTCCTTCTGTGTGTCTAATGTTCGTGTTGCAACACCTTAAGATCTCTTTGCAGCTCCTTTCAGGAAAATGCTCATTATACATAGTCAAAGAGTGTTTCGTTTAATCCCATGACTGGATGTTGTCATAGACACGGTCCACACACTACAACAAAGACAGAAGCGCTGATCATGGGCCTGCATAGGAGGTGAAGCAGAAAAGAAACGGACGTGTCTACTAGTGGAAGTTGTTGCACAATACTGGGGATATATTATAAGTCTGTGGTGGTCAGTCTTCTCCTGTTTGGTGCTGCAGCTGAAGTTATGGACACACTCATCTCACTTATAAACAATGCATTGTGGGGAGCTGGACACTCTGTCGTCATCTTGAATGTGTCTCACCCACACTATGACGAGTGCATTCAGTGGGAGACGAATTCCAACACAGAGTGCCACAGGAAGTCATTCATAAAACCTTTTTTTTTTAGACACTGATGCTACATCAGCATGATTTATTCTCATTTCCTCATAATTATTTTTGATCAGCTTTGTGAGTAAAACCCCTCAGTAACCTCAGAGGCCCCCAAAACGTCCACTTCCAAAACATCACTGACCCTCATGGGCATCATCTAACTCTTTGGTGTCAAAAGCCCTTTTATCTTATAAATTTTGGGTATTCTCGCCTTGCAGTATGTTTGCCTCCCAGCAGGAGAGCGTCACTAGTCGCCCTTACAATAGCTGAGTGTGTCCACCGAGATAGTCTGATCGCACTGGAACTAGTGCTCAGAGATTTGAACCTGTGCCAGCCGGTCACCAGTGACTAGGTCAGGAAAAGAAACAGTATTTTGGATGAATATTATGAGCTTAGAAAAAATATTAATTGAAAGCCACATTTCTGTTTTATGCACGTAATACACACACACACCTACACACACCAGCTGGAAACACACTCCTCCCAAACGGCACCTAAGCAAGATAAGAGTTCCATGTAACACACACACACACACACACACACACACACACACACACACACACACACACACACACACACACACACACACACACACACACACACACACACACACACACACACACACACACACACACACACGGAGGCTCTGCTTTCAGGTTTATATTGAAAACAATGGTTGGAAGCGACGGCAACTGCTCTCTGCAGCTTGGAGTCTGTTTTTCAGCTTTGATTTAAATACCAGCCATACATGATGTGTGAAGGCAGGCTGGGTGAAGAGTAGTCAATCTCTGTGTGGAAAGGGCTACGTTTTTAAGGATGTTCATATTTCTAGGGTGATGGGTTACCATGGCAACTACTAACTAATAAGGCAGATAATGTTTTTACTAGTCAGCCAAAATTTGTACCAATCGGCTTGTGTTTTTGTGGGAGGGGAACTCAGCTTATATAAAGGCTTGTGAACATCTATTTTATTTTATGATGTCACTTGGACCTAAATCTGTAAGTGTGCTCCATACAATTAAGGCTACAACTCTCCAGGTTAACCCACATGGTGGTGCACTGAAACTCTTAGAGAGAATAAAGAGAGAGAGAGAGAGCTCTGGAACATAGCCTTGACAATCTGGTAGTCTTGTAATGTTTAGTTATTTTGTGACAGGATGGTGGACGGAGCTGCTGGTCTTTACAAAAACCTCATTCTATACACATCCCTTGTTTATCTTTTGGGAGGCTTTAGAGAGACTGAAAAGTCTGTGAGTGTCTGAGAGAGAGAGAGAGAGAGAGAGAGAGAGAGAGACAGTAAGTGTTCCTCAGCCAATGTGTGAGGAGAGTGAAGCCTGAAATGTCCAGCATTCTGGACATTTCTGTTCTCCCTTTATCTTTGTCTCCTTGAGACAGCTTGACCTTGTACACTGTAGGAAATATTTGCTTTCGTACACAGTCTCGCCGTGGCCTAAAACTCACATCAGCTACACTGTCACAACAGAAGAACGTGCACAAGGTGTAACACTGGACTATGACAGAGCAACAAAACCTCAGCGTAGACTTTTTTAAATATATACATATATATATATATAATCCCTGTAGGCCCACAATTGAAGATAGCACTAAACAGCACTTTTCTGCAATTGGTGCTTTTCAACTGAAGGAACTAATGGACTGTTTCAGGCTCATAACTTTGTGACAGAACTTGGGAGCACATATTGAACAGTACACTGCACTGTAACAGAGTTTTCATTAGATGCAGGATATGTGATGATTGCCTCATTTCTAATCATTCCTAATTTTGTTTTTCCCTGAGACAAGGTTACAGATTAAATCAGGACATGCTGCCTGGAAGAGGTGGATTTTCACATTCTTCCTTCTGTGATGAAGATCTCTAGAGCTGAGCCCGGACATGTTGAAATCTTGAAATCTACTCGGACCCATATTTCCATGGCAGCCAAAATAATCGCAACCATCAGCTGACACTGAACGCATCAGAACTGTAGCGTGTTTTACCGAGTTCCCTTCCAACTTTTTTTTCTTTCTTTTTTAAAAAAATAAGTAACATAACTCTCTGTACAGATGTTTTTAAGTTTAGACATGTCTGCTTCATTAAAGTACAACTGAAAGCTGTCACTTCATATGAATTAATACCAAACAATTCCTTAGAATGTAGATCATGATCAGACTTGACCAAAGAGCCCAAAGAGCTCAGCTAAAGTTGTTCCAATTTGCTCACCTCCTACCAGAAGGTTCAAATAATGAACATGGAAAGACTCATCTCCAACAAATAGACACTACCAGTCAATCATGGCATGTAACTTTTAACAACTGGAGAAGATGCACTGTTCCAACAAGGGGATCATCTGTGCTCTTCTTTGCCACCAGGAAGCCATTACTTACTATTCTTTCTGTTGTAGTTGCAGTGATATTCACACATTATATCCTTCATATCAGTTTAGACATGTGTATGTTTAGTCGAACTTGATCCGATTAGTTGAGGTCATCCAATCAAATTGAACCCTTTGTCAAGTTATGCATGCAGTACACCATTCAGCCAGACCGCACACAATTTCACAGACTAAAAAAACTAAAAATCATAAAAATTCACGTGATCAAATGTGACACAAATAAGGAGGACGATGAACATTGTTGGTCTCTGTATGTTCATCCGGTGTAGTCAGCCTTAGCATCCTGGGTTTAACACTGACTGTCATGCAGTTTGAAAAAATACTGTGGCCCATGTGATACTACATTGTTAATACAAAATGAGCAGTGAAGCTAAGCGCACTGTCCAACTCAGCTGTTTTGGAATGGAACATTCTGTGTTTGTGTGTAGCTGAATCCATGCTGACCGACTTTCCTGTTTTTGTGGAAAGAAAACAGGCACGCAGACATTTATAATTTACACACACTCTTCCTCTCTCACACACGCTTACACTGTCTAATTACACACCCTGCTGTGATGGTAGCGTTGATGGTAATTTATAGGTAGATGATGTTAAAATCACGGGGGCCCCTGTGTGTACATGTTTAGCTGCTGGTTTCCTTCCAGAGGAACATTACGGTAATTTAAACCTGCCTGTTATGAGATTATATATTTCCATATTGCAGTTAGAGTTGCGGTTGATCAGGAGGGTGTTTTATCAGCATGACAGATGTACGTCCTTTCACTGCTTAGAAGAGCAGATTAACTGGTTCAGCAGCCTGATGCTGGATTCCGCTGCACACACATCAGCCCTTACCTCTGAGTCTCACTGAGAGACGCAGTGAGTGAAAGAAGAGGTCACAGAGGAGAACCAGTCAAGGAAAGTCATTACCTTTCTAAGGCTTGGACCTGTCTTGACCCATTTAAATCAGGTCCAAACACTCACTGATGCCGAGAGGGGCGGCCGCCTGAACCGTGTTCGTGCCCATACCACTGTCAAAATAGAAGCCAGATAAAACGGGCCAAAATTTGCTTCGGTGCAAAATCACTGCAGTAAACTTAACAGTGTTGCCAAGCATTTGAAGTTTTTTTCCGTGGTGTAGAGTTGGCTTCAGTGTATGTTGAATTCTTTCTGATAGCTGAAACCAGACTCTCTACTTATTTCATATTATGTGGGAACTGTCAGCTGTAACACCAGACCCAGCAATCAGTGTCTCCATGGTCCAATACGGAGATCTAAAATATGACACATGTCTCCAGTAATGTTGCCATATATTTACCTATAATACATTGGTATAGTACACATACCGTCTCTGGACAGATAAATATCTAAGTATACAACATATACATTAAACGACAAGTTGCACACATGTATATACTAATAATAACTATGATAGATCAGCCTGATATATGTTGCCTTCGTATATTTTAAGTAGATGAAAATTGTCATAACCACTATGAGGTTCTTTATGTTAAAAGGTGGGAGACCCACAAGTACTTCAACAACTTTCACAAAACTTCAGCTTTCATTTTTGCTGCATCTGAACCAGGATGACTTACCAGCACTGTTGGAACAATACATTTTGAATCAGACCAATGAATTTGACAACTGTCTGTGAGCTCAACACAAAGTGGGGTCATGCTGCAAGACAAATACCACAATCTCAGTCTTTTTTGTTTTTAACAAGAGAAAGAATGAGTTCGACAACAAAGACAATGTTCTGAAAAGTCAATACTAATCAAATTCTGACTAAAATGTTGTGGAAGCACCTAAAGCTCCCAGGTGTGTTTTATACAGGTAAGGAGCAGGTGTAGCTTGTTACCTGTATAAAAGACACCTGTCCAAAGAAGCTATCAATCAATCCAGATTCTGGATTCTTCACCATGACCAAGACCAAAGAGCTTTCCAAGGATGTCAGGGACAAGACTGTGGACCTACACAAGGCTGGAATGGACTACATGACCATCACCAAGCAGCTGGCTGAGAAGGGGACAACAGCTGGTGCCATTGTTCACAAATGGAAGAAGAAACATAAAATAACTGCCAGTCTCCCTCAGTCTGGAGCTCCATGCAAGATCTCTCCTCGTGTAGTTTCAATGAAATAAGAACAGTGAGGAATCAGCCCAGAACTACTCAGGAGGAACCTGTCAATGATCTCAAGTTAGAGAAAGAGGAATTCTCCTTGCGACTCCAAGAACACCGTACCCACCATCAAACATGGAGGTGGAGACATCATGCTTTGAGAGTGTTTTTCTGCCAAGTGGACAGGACAACTGCACCACATCAAAGGGAGGATGGGTGGATATACAGTATGTATATAGTGTGTATGGGTGTATATTTCATTTGCATTATAGGTCCTGGTCACTGCTCCACTGCACTAAACAACTCATGAAGGAAACAGCACTCAGTACTGCTAAACGTTCACCTATGTCCCCATGATAGAGTAGTGTTACAATACTTTTGTCCGAATGTTTAAAACGCACCCACATTTCCCAGAAAGTCTCTTTTGTGCTCAGATGTTCCATGAGTTAATGCTCCGCTGCAGACAGGTCAGTCGGAGCCTCAGAGCAGATGCTGTCCTGGCTCTGAATTCTCCAACCGTGCCACGCTCCCCGTGTCTTGGCCTGAACATGCAACAGCATGTCTTTACCATTAAAACTAAGGAACAAAAAAAACAGCACAGCTTTGGAAACTCTGACTCTCTGTGGAGTCAGGAGAAGGTTGTAACGTTTAACGTTATTACCGTCAGAATAGCTGCTGCTCATTTTTCTCATGGTGTCGAGATAAAAGGCCAAACTGCACCAGATGATCAGATCCCTGCGTTCACCCCTTTCTCCTCCCTCTGACTCACTCCCACACACTCCACAGCTCACACACACTCTGGGTATTTCTCACTGAGCCATGAACTCTTGTTAAGCTGCTCTGCTTTGGTATGGCTCTGACTCACTAGTTTAGCAAAACTACACAGTACCAGTCTCTTAAACAGGGTTGTTTTGTTTCCAGTTTATTTGATATAAAGGGACGCAGATCAGAGTGTGACGTTAACTCCAGAAAGGATGTCATTTTGACCCCAGAAGACTTCTACATATGGAGCAACCATCAGCCACCTATAGACTGCTGAACGCCCATTCACACATTGACCTGTGATCCTGACGACTCACATGACAGTCCGCTGTGTGAACGACTCCTATGTGGACAATGGAATCTTCTTTTTTTACTGATGTTGTCAACATTAGCACTATCATGTAAACGTGCAATACGTGCTGTGTCTTAACTCAGAGGCAGCATCCGTCACAGGACACCCTCTTCCTTCCCATAGCGGAGAATGAAACAGGTGGATCCTTCTCAGCTCAACGTATCCCAGAATTCACAGCATGATTTTGACAGTTGGATCCATTTAAATGTTATTATCAATCTCAGACTAGTTTTTTTTTTTTTTTTTTTTTTTTTTTTTACAGCAGTTGATGCAACAAAGGGCATGTCTGTCTGAATCAGCTGGATCATGTCGAAGCTACACAGCCAAGCACTGATTCAAGTTAAAACAATTTGTGCCCAAATTCTGGTACACAAGAGCATGTCTGGGTGAGAGAGTACACACACCGTCTTGATTAATATAAGCTGTATCTACCCAAACCTCACTTCTTGCTGCTTCAGCATTAAATATTTTAAACTGTCAGAACATAATACACTCACATGATCATATTGATTATGTACAATAAGAGTAGGAGACAAATCAAATGTGAATAGTCATAGAGAAGGATTGATAGTACAGTTCTAACATATAAATAAACTAAAATGCACATAATACTTGGGTGGCCCACTTCTGTGTGTGGGAAACAGTGCTGTGAGTATAAACAGTCCAGTCCAAAGACGAGTCATGTGGTCACAGTCGCTGCAGCCAGAGACATCGGCTTAAAGGACATCTGCAGGTAATTCATCATGTAAGACAAAACAACAGTTTCAATTGAATAAAGTGCTGGACAGGGTACTTTTGAGTTCAAGGCAGGTACTCGGACCAGCAACGGTTCAAATGTGAATAGTTCCCAGCCCTACAGCATTGTTGTTGCGTTAAAGGCATAAAGGTAAAGTTCACAGTACCACCTCCCACAAAGCAAACATTTGGACGATTTGTCTCTCCTGAGGACGTGTGGAGAGAGCTTATGTGACAGTGGAGGAACTGTTTGATGCTGGAGACGGATGCAGCCAGCAGCCCAGGTTTGGACTTTATGTTAAACCACATGACTGAAACCGACAACAAGAAGCAGTAGAGGCACAGGAACAGGTAGACAGTGCTAAAGGGTGCACAGTGGGCCGCGGTGCCAGAGTAGAATATAGTATCACAAACAACACCACACTGAAGGCGAAAACAAGATAATATGGTAAAAAAAGCAACACAAGTCACAAGTCAATTACTTAATTGGACTAGAAAGTGTGGAATTAAATTCAAAGTTTAACTTTATTGCCCTGAGTTAGTTGTTTCTACACAGTCAAATGGGGACATGTCCTCCATACGGGGACAGAAGTGTTTACCTATAATTACATTATACAATGAAGGTGCCAATTTGTCATGAAAGTCCTCACATGCGAGTGTGTGAGATCTATGCATGGGTGTGCATGTGTATGTGGGTACTGTATTAGGTTATCATAGGCCACCAGAAAAGTAATGTGAGTAATGTAATGTCCTTCGGAAGTGACACAAACATGACTGTGTGTGTGTGTATGCGTGTGGCAACGTCTTGGCAGCAGTCCTGGCATCTTTCACTTCCTTTGCTTCAGCAGAACAATGTGACATGCTCAAGAAACAACACTGCAAGTTAAAGCAAGTGACATCCTGTCAGGAGACTCTCTCACACACATCAACACACAAAATATGGAAGCTTTCATAACAAAAAACAGATTGTACAGTGTTAGCCAACTTAACACAGGCTTTCTAGAATCACAGGCTGCCTTACTCTTATCCAACGGGACCATTGTACAGCAGACTAGTTCCAGAGGAGCACAGAGGCTCCCCCAAAACCTGCACATGCTCACAAAACAGCATCCATACTGAGAATGACACACACAGCATGGAAGTAAAAAAAAAAGCTCAACACATGTACTGACGTCCCCCTTAGTCTCTTTTGGGTGTGTCAGGACTGGTAACCACAGCAAGCACTGCTTTTTTTTATAATGTTAAAGGAAAAGGTAATACTGAGGAGAAATCTGTGAAGTTTATTATTGTGTTTTTCCACACCAATGTTAAACAGCGGCTTTTGGCAATTCACTCCCTAGCTTCTGTTTTAGATTCAACTTTTTTCCCCTTTTGCACCATTTCACACACATCCCAAAGGATTCATTTACATTTTACAGTGACAGATTTGGACATCTCGTCGTCGCACTGCATCACGTCAGGGGAGTGTCAAAAGAGCAGCATGAATGCAGGACAGATAGGAAACAGTTAGTCAGGCCTTGTTGTATTGTGTATTTTAGGTTAATGTTTGATGGGTTAGTGTGTTGCTACAACTGTCTTATTTTATGAGTTAATTTCTGCACATAAGCCAGGCTTTCTGCCAATGATGCCTCCGAGCACAGCTGAGAGGAGGATCCACAGCAGCACTTACATATTTAAACTTGCTATTTTCAGTGTGTTTATGCTGACAAGTATGACAACGTTGTAGTGCACTCAGTACCCAGATGGTGATCTTGTAATGCACCAAATGATGCACCTCTCTCATTGGTCACCATATTGGATATGAAACAGCCAAGACGGCTGTTTTATATTATTCACAGCTGTGCACGTTTTCACCAAGCACCACTGTACTGCTGTAAGAAGCCATCTATGCAATAGCTGACAGCTAGCATTAGCTCATTGATCAGCCAGTAAAATGCCAGTAAACATTATTATTTGCAGAGAGTGCATGCTAACCTGTTAAAACTAATGCAATGTGCAAAAAGTTGTAAATGTAACAGGTGTGTTTGTGTGTGTGTGTGTGTGGGGGGGGGGGGGTGATGTATAAATAGGGGGATTTTTTTAACCCAGTGGTTTTGATTATATGAGGCCTTTAAATTAGTCAGAATTATGGGCATTACCGCTTTGAGTGACAGACGGTTACTGTATCTCAGCACGAGCTGAGATAGCAGGCTCAGGACGCTGGCAACCGTCGCCATGTTGCCAGTATCCCAGAGCTTCCTACAGAGCCAGTGTGGCGTCACAAAAGCTCTGTCCATAGTTTTTACTGTCAGTCATTTGTATACAAACCAAAATGGTGTGTAGGACAACAGGATGAACACAATGGGTCTGATCAAGGCCTTTTAATGTCTGTCATGTGACTTAGCAATAACACAATGAATATGTGCTGCCGATATGGCGACAACTATAACCTCACACACAGATTCAAATCCGCCCTTTAGAAATCTGAACGTTTGTAAACTGTTCACAGTCAGTAAGTAATTTACCTGCAGGTGTGTATGAAGTGTGTAATTACTATCTCTGCCTGAAGGGGGAGCCTGCAGTCTTGAGCTTTAGCTTTAATTTGCATCCTTGTTCATGATGGATCAGCATTCATTGGTAAATAAAGTGAAAGATAAAGGCACAAAATGTGTTCTAAATGTGAAACAACAAGCTGAGGACCGCACCGAGTGTTTACAGAAACCCTGACAGGATGACGGCAGCTTTCAGCACCGGACCCCCGCGCAGAGGCTCCTGCGGTGCCCACATCAGCGCCCATCAGTTCATATGTTCTCCTATGAAGCTATAATGATAACACAACACACACCGCAGCGCACGGACCGTGGGGATCTGACAGCCTTTCCCCACACACGCTTCACCTGTTTTAACTATCGCGTTTCAGCACGTTACACCACGGGACGCTAAACCAAAGCACGGCTGAGATTTTACAATTCGCTCACGGCTTTCCCCGCGTGTGTGTGTGTGTGTGTGTGTGTGTGTGTGTGTGTGTGCGCGCGCGTGTGTGGCAAGCCTTTAAAAAGTCGTCTGGACTAGTATCAGTCCAGTAAACAGACAACAAAAAGTTGCTGTGAACTTTACAACTTTCTCCCCAGCTGCTCCAGCTGTTAGCCCATTATGTTACGAGTTTTTGCGCTCACGTCAACCCCGAAACAAGTTATGTCACTATCGCTGTTTGTTTCTTTGATTTAAACAAAACAAATAAAGTGAGTTACCTGCTAAGAGGACGGAGGGCAGCAGGAGGCAGTAGAAGAGCCAGACGATCACCTGAAGATCCATGTCAGCGCTTGATCAATAACTCCCCCACTGATCAATAACTACCAGAGGTTGGAGCACAAACACTGCTTCGCTAACTTGAATGGCTCCATCTGGCTTTGATTACATGTGACAGTGAAATGAATAGGCCATTATTCCGACAGGAGCTCATGATCTCCCATTAAAACTGACAAACAAACAAAAAAACACTTGTGTCGGTTTCCACGTTGTAACAAAAGCCTCCGATTAATCGACTTTTCGCGTGATTTCCCAGCCCGCTCTGTGGAGGGCGCCGCGGCAGATCCACCCGTTTCAGCGACTCTGTCCGTGAGGAAGGAAAAGTTTTGTTGCATGTGTTCCTTCGGAGGGGCCCCGTCTGAAGCAGCACTGTTGTAGGTGGAAAATGTGATTCACAGTCTGAGGGGCGTTCATAGAGCAGCTTTTCTCCACTGAGCTGCCGCTTCTGCTGGTCACCTCCCTGCTGCAGGCTCACAGCGCGCCTTGAATCACAAACTTTTAGGTACGAGATAAAGTACACGAAATGCACCGAAAGTCATATTCACGCGTGGATTCACACATGTCACTGCACTTCGCTTCTCTTTAGTGCTTTTGAGTTGTTTTAAGTTTGGCATTTATGACCACGTCCAGCACATATCCTATTCACGCTGGAAATAGGTTTCCCTTCAAGCCACACTTTCTGCCCCACCTGACATCAAAAAATGTGTGTAAATGCGTGTCCATAGCGCCACCTTCCGTACAAGAACAGAAAACATGACGCCGTGACGTGAATGTAAAGCTGTGTAAATTGTGTAAATTGTTTCTGATAGTAAAGCAGATACAAATGACAGTGAAATGAATGTAGAAGCAGAGTAATGAGCAGTTTTATATGTTCATGCATTATATGTGCATCCATGACCTGCAGAGTCCAGAGTGCAGCAGCACAAACCCCCTCTGGTACTTTGTGCCCCAGCTTCCAGCATCAGGCTGCCCTGGTAACCACAGCAACTGGGATGCTCATCTAGCAGATCATTATACAGGTTGTTGTTATGCTAAACACAAACACTAATATGACTATTCTCTCTTGTTGGACCAGGGACACGCATGCAAACTTTAGCAAAAAAAAAATCATTGCAATACAATAAAGTCTTAGATAAGAAAGTATACCATTTTAACATGATGTTTTTTTAATTGATCCTTTAGTGTTATTTTCCAAGTTTCACTGGCAATCAACACAGAGTAGAGAGCTACAGGTACTCACTTGAACTAACATTGCTGTTAAAAGGGAACATAGTGATTAATAGCCATTGATATGGCTTAGGTGTATGAATTAATCATGTTTAATTGTTAGAATTAAAACCATCGTGTAAAATGATGATTTTTAGTTTTTTATGTTCGTATATATGATCGTATAGTATGTTACATAAAATGTGCAAATTTAAAAGTCAATATGTTATTGATAACTTATTTGCTGTGTCATAGCTCACAATGATGAGTGTTAAAAATGATTCATCATGTCCTCTTCTTTTAAGACCTTTAGATTGATCCTTTACCAGGAAAGAGCCCTTACTACACATGAATGTTTTTATGATTCTTAAAAATATAGTGACCTCAGATAACTCGATAATAAAATTAAATACCATTTCGTTTCTCTGGGATAGAAGTCAGTATCACCAAGGATTAAATATCAAAGAATCACGTGATCAATAAATAGTCAAAACGATTGATTTCATGATGACAAAAAAATAAATAGGGCTTTTTAAAGGTAGGCTATATAATTAGTATGGCTTTATTAATTGCTCCATTCATCACGTCTCATCCTGCTTTTACTATCAAGGAACGTGGACCGGAAGAGGAGGGGCTTTGTTTGTTTCGCGCGAAAATCCATTTCTTCTTCCTGTGGAGTGTTGATATTTCCGGAGATCGTTTGTTGATACACAGGACATATATCTTCACTGTCCTCGTCCACAGTGTATTCGCAGTATCTCCGCTGTGTGGTTGTGTGTCCAGCAGCAGCAGCAGCATGTCTCAGGCTCGGGTCACGGACTTCTTCTGCCACAGAAAAAGAAGCAGCGCCGGTCCGACCAAACCAACCAAGCAGCGCAGCAGCGCCGTTGTTGGTTGCGGATCTTCCAATGTGGCTAGCACTCGATCGAGATCATCCAAAAACGCCTTCCTCTGTTCGTCCGCCGTGCACGAGGAGTTTGTTCGTGTTATCGACGAGGCAGCGGGGCTTCACGATGACCAGTCTGCTGACAGCAACAGTGAAAACGTTTCTTCTCCCGGTTCCCGGACACCAAAGCGGACTTCAGCGGACGCAGAGTTTGACCTCGGGGCATCCGTGTTTTCAGCCACCGCTGACCACAGCACGGCCAAGAAGAAGCGGCAGGCGGAGGCTGCTAGGGAAGCTAAAGCTAACGCCCCGGAGAAGGGGACGAGAAAGACTGCAAGGAAGAAGCTCGTCCTGTCCAAGGAGACACCGCAGGTACGCTGGAAGTCACCCTGCGTTTTTTGTGTCTGTGTGGGCATTCTGTAAACAACACTTCTCCTATATTTATATACGTGTTTATTATATATACTATTGACACTAATAAGACCTTTGTTGGTACATTGTAAGTCTCATGTCATTGAGGTTTTGTGGTTGTGTCCTGCTGTGTACGTCCAGGCTCCCACGGAGGTGACCCCGCAGCCCTCAGCACCAGAGGCCTCCGTGAGTGGGCAGACTGCCCAGAAACAAGCTGACATCCAGCCTAAAGCCTCTCCGCAGAGGAGTCAGGTCTCCAGAGGACACAGCAGCAAGGTCTGTACAGGAGACGTTCAGGGTATTTTAACAGGGTGCAGTTCTGCAGAAAGCTGGCATGCTGGAGGCCACACTGGTTTTGTGTACGGTAGTTGCTTAGGCTTGATCAGAGTGACTTACAAGATAAATATACAATTGGTTATTTTCAGCTTTTATTCAATACTAATATAGTTGAATGCCACATTCAGATTACGAATGTCCATCTGTGTTTGGTCAACGTTGGTTCCTACCTCTTTGTTTATGGTAGGACAGATTTCAGTGTAGTACAGCTTCTGAAGTGTGTATCTGGAGGTAATACTGAGAAGTGATCTGCTGCTGTCCGTTTTTGGAAGGAAAACAGCTAGCAGTAGCATGGGTTTTCTAACTGAGGAAATCATGGCGGTTGTAGGCATTTTGATGCTAACCTAGTTTATCCAACAGGTTCTGTGTAAAGAGGACATCGCTGCTCTCAAGTCTCGTCTTCAGAGGATCAAGAAACATGCAGAGGATATCTCCAATGCTACCTCTACTGCATCCTCTTCCTCCTCTACTAACGTTACTTCCACCAGCCCTGTTCCCAAACCCACTATGTCACCTACACCTGAGACGCAGACTCTGAAGGCCACGGTAGCACGGGCCAAAGAGCTGGCAGCTAAAGCTCAGAGGAGGAAAGAAAAGAGGGAGGCTGAGGAGAGCAAGCAGCCCGAGACACCGACTCAGGACAGGTGAGCACTACACCTGCACAGAGAAGGACAAAGCCTCTGTCCAAATCAAAAGCTCATGTTATTTTCCTGTCTTGTCCAGCACCGAGCAGCCGGCATACCAGCGTTACCACACCCTCGCCCAGGCCGTCCCCCCAGGCCTCTCACTGCCGTACACGTACAAGCTGCTGGCTGAGATGTTCAGGAGTATGGACACTGTGATCGCCATGCTGTACAACCGCTGTGAGACGGCCACCTTCGCCAAGATCAAACAAGGAGTCCAGGACATGATGCATAAGTAGGTGGTTAGGATGGAGGAAGTGCTTATGAAGTCACATTTTTATGTAACTGCTGGTCACATGTGAGTCAGTCATAGATCCTAGTTCCACTCAGGGGTGCAGAATATCTTTTTAAAAATTCTTCTTGGTGCAATCACTTTGAATTTTTAATTGATACCAGGAGTGCAATGATTTTTAAGACTATATTTGGTTATCTGGACTGAAGCCTCTTAAGCTCAGGCATGTTTTAGGAGTCAAAAGGTTAAACACTAATCGGCAAGTCTTGCTTTCTTATCTTACACAGTGCTCTAATTTAAGTGGTAATGGCATTATAGAGCAAAACTTTACATACTTTAGCTACTTTTACACGAAATGGCAAGTGTCTGCTTGCTACAGCAGTTGTACTTTTTATTGTGAAGCCTGAAATAGGGGTCTCAACATGGGCTGAAGAGGTTAATATTAATTTCATCCCTTTCAGGCGGTTTGAGGAGAGCCACGTGGGCCAGATAAAGATGGTGTTTCCTGAGGCCTACACGTACAGACAGGAGAAGAACATCCCAACATTCAACAGCAGCATCAAGAAGGGCAGCTACCAGCTCACTGTGGAGCCTGTCATTCACTGTGGTGAGAACGCACTTCTTGCACTTTTATGATGTTAATCAAGCTATTTTACTAAGAGAGATTGATGTGTCCCTATTCGTATTTGTGTGTCGTCATCAGACCAGAATGAAGCCCGGCCTTTATTGTCAGCCTCTCGTCTCCTGGAGAGAAGACAGATCTTCCACCAAAACCTGGTTTCTATTGTCAAACAGCACCATAAGGTCAGCCACTGTTGCAGTACTGGTTGATTTGGTTTCTAGCTTCAAAGATGGCACAGTCCCATTTGAACCAACTCGTATGTGCTATGAGCATGATGTCTCAATATCTCAAAGAAAGCTTCAAACTTGTGTCTGTAGGCGTTCCTGTCCTCGTTGGTTCCTCCGGTATCTGTCCCAGAAGACAAGCTGACCCGCTGGCACCCTCGCTTCAATGTGGACACTGCACCAGCTGTCCAGACCAGCTCACTGCCTCAGCCTCCTCAGTCAGAGAGACTGGCCACAGCGCAGGAGGTGCTGGACAAGGCCCGCTCACTCATCACTCCCAAGGTGTGCAGTCATGAAGGGTGTAAATATCAGATTGACCTTGTAACGATAACAATTCTAGAATAATTTACAACTTTTTCCTCACTCAGATGGAGAAGGCTTTGGTTTCACTGGCTCTAAAGACAGAAGACAAATGTTCAGTAAATAAAGAGACGACAGTCACAGAGAGTCCCGCTGCCCCCCACACGCCAGCTCCCCCAGATGCCCCGCCAGCTCAGGTCCCAACTGCCCTGAAAGGGGTCTCTCAGTCCCTGCTGGACAGGGTAAGTAGCCCAGGGAGTGTGAGCAGTGTGGGTGGGACTGTGAAACGATTATCACCGTAATACACAAATCACTCTGGGGTTTCATCATTTGTTTACGTTCTGTGTGTTGTTTCAGATTCGGGCAAAGGAAGCCCAAAAGCTCCAGGCAGCCATGACTCGAAACCCCGCCCAGGAGGAGCGCCTGTTGATGATGTCACGGTTAGGGGAGCTGGCGAGGATTCTCCGCAATGTGTTTGTCACAGAGAAAAAGCCAGCTTTAATAATGGAGGTGGCCTGTAACAGGATGGTGGCCAGCTATAGATCTGCGCTCAGCACAGGTGGGTTCAATGAGAATCAAGCTTCACTGGGAAACACAGTCCTCAGTGCTCCTTCAGATACGTAACGCTACACCGCCAAGTCAACAGTGCTAACAAAAGATCAAACAACTTGATGCAAAAGCAAGGATTATGATATGGGATTAGGATGATTGAAGCACTCATGTACCAGTTTGTCATGTCTGTAAACCAACAAAAGGTGCACAACAACAACAAGTTGTCTAATCACATGTCTGGATTTTGACAGGTGAAATGGAGAAACACCTTCACCTCCTGGCAGAGGTAGCTGCTGATTGGCTGACCATTCATCCCATCAGGAAGGACTTATACCTGAAGATAAACAAGAACATGGAGCTCAGCATCGTCCTGGACAAACTGAGCAGCAGACTCAGAGAAGAGGAGAAGCTCTGAGGGACTGGACACCCAGCATGTTCACTACGCTCAGAAGAAAGTGGGACATTTCTAAAGGCAGGGTAACGTAGTGTCCCTGTGACAGTAGCCAGACTGATCAGGCACAGTTCCTGAATACGAGGCTGTTCCAGAATCCACAGGGCCAGGCCCGATCCTGCTGTTGTAAACAGGTTGTTTTAACCTTTCGTATTAGATTGTTTGTGTTTTTTGTTTTTTTGCCTCCATGAAAGTGTGTTTACTGACTTCCAGTCCTGAAGAAACTGTTTTCTACAGTGTAGATCTGACGAGTGTTTACATTTTAAAGGTTATTGTTTGATAATGTTTAAGAAATACAAGCCTTTATCAGCCATGTTGAGTCTATTTTTTTATTCTTCCAAAGCAATGTGTTACATATAACAGCCACAAAATAAAGGGGAAGATGGCTGCACAATAGCTTTTAATGACATTTTTATTCTATGAAATCATGCAGTGTGTTCCCTTTATGACATCAGCCTGAGAGTGTAATCTGCATAGTTATTGACATGTCACAAAATCACATGAGCACATTGCATTAGACAGCAGTAGTGATTGGTGGTACTGCACAGTCAGCAAAATAAAGCAATTGTATTGCATTAAGAGGCATGTTGTTATCATTGATAATGGAATCACCAAGTAAGCAGGACTACAACTGCCAAAATCGCAAATAATTCACCGACAGAATTATTTCAAAACATCCGAATTTATAAATGCTTCTTTACCTTTGTGTTAATCCTCAAGACCAAAAGCTGCTTCTGTTGTATGAAATACATAAAGAGAATGAGTAAATAAGAAGGTAAATCAATTAAAACATTGATTTATTTTACATATTTATTATTGTTTAGGATTTTGGCAGCTGTGTTTGAGTCCCCACACATCCATCGCACACTCACTTTGTTCTAATATGAATTAAATGCCACAAGTAAACATTGCTGGAGTACAGCTAGGCCCTGATGTCACAAGAACTCAATCCTGTTTAAATAATTACAGGTTTGTCCTATGGAGTAAACTGTGAGGTATACACATGAGGAGGAATCACAAAAAAAAATCGGTTCATCTATCTCTGAGTTTAGACTCTAGAACACATAACGAATGGAATAACCATGATTGAAATAAGAAACATCGACAAGGCTTCCTGTGTTCATCAGACAGGTTGTCCCTGCCTCGTTCAAGCAGTGTGGCGGCTCAGTACCGAACCAGAGAGAACACTTCGAGTGGCTTCAGTTTGTCTGTGCCGTTTAGCTCTTTGAGCTCGATGACCACCAGGCAGCCTAGAATCTCAGCCTGCTGCTTCTTCATCAGCTCGCAAGCTGCGTACAGTGTCCCTGCAACACACACCGACACACACAAACCTCTGAGTATCCCTTAAAACACACAAGACAAGCTGTATTTTGACCTGCTTTTTTGCCCATATAAATGTACTACAGTATTAATACAAAATGAACACATCCTGTAAGCACTTAAAGCTAAAAAGCTCTCCAGCATTTCAATGCATGGGCAGAAACCTTTCCTTTCTATACGTGGCACAGTACCCGTTTTCCAGGACCTTTTCAGTGAAATCAGGCTGGTAATGGTAGATTGTGATCACACGAAGAGTGACTTCCTGTGTGTGGAATTTCCTTTCATTTACATTTTTATCACTTAACAGTGAAGTTCTCAGACATACTTGTGAAAATGTCCTTTCCAAGTAATTTGAAAAAACAGTGCACACAGATATACAGAGAACAGCTGCTGCTTTCCAAAGATGGAAGCTAGCAGGGCATTAACTTCAAAGTGCTGGTCTTTAAATGACTCATTATCATATACTGCCAGGGGGATTGTCCCAGTTTGTCATTCAGGAGAAACATTTAGCAGAGTTTTTATTTGATAAGTATTCTCCACTCTAAACCAGAATATAACTCACCTCCAGTAGCGAGAAGGTCATCAATGAGCAGAACCTTCTGTCCCGGAGTCACTGCATCCTCCTGGATCTCTGCTTCTGCCTGCAGCGGTGAAACATCAAACTGCTTATCACAAGCCGAGTGCAGCAAAGATTCACATCCAAGCACAATGAAACCCAGCAGCAGAGTCATGGCTGCTACATCCCCACCAAACGAACACAGTGGGCAAGTACTCAGATACCTTTGAATATGAATTCATCATGATCTCTGTCTCCTTTTCTTATTTCTATTCTAACTGCAATGGTTATAAACAGAGTGTGTGTCTGTGCTTGTGTTTTCACCTTGCCGTACTCCAACTCATAAGACACAGACACAGTGGCCCCGGGCAGTTTGCCTTTCTTTCTGACCAGGACAAAGCCAACACCCAGCCTCTGTGCCAGCAACGGACCGAACAGGAACCCACGAGCATCTAAACCTGCACACAGCAAAGCACGCAACACAATCACCCCCAAAACACCCAGACAAGCTGGACTGCTTATAAAAATCTATATTTTCTCCATATTTAATTGATTCATTTTACTCCTTATGGAGGACACATTGAAAGAGATTTCTTGATGTCTCACCTACGATCAGATCAACCTGCTGGTGATTGGCCCTCACATGCTCTTCAAACAGGTCGATGACCGCTGTCAGAGCAGCTGCGTCCTTCAGGATGGGACAAATGTCTCTGCAGGATGTGCAGACACAGAAATCCCCATTTTAGAATGAAAGGAGACACAGGCGTACTTTTAAACATCATGACAGACTGTCAGCAGAGTTCTGGATATATTATGTGGTATTGCATATAATAACAGAAAAACAAAAATCAGAACACTCTATCCTGTCAGGTACAGAACATATGTTTACTACACTAACTTGTGTGTCACATATTTCCACGTGGAGCAAAGAATGCAGGGCAGAAAAAAACACACACACACACACACACACACACAGAAATCCTTTCATTCATAATA
Source organism: Parambassis ranga (assembly GCF_900634625.1). Classification (NCBI taxonomy): domain Eukaryota; kingdom Metazoa; phylum Chordata; class Actinopteri; family Ambassidae; genus Parambassis; species Parambassis ranga. Next base: position 3,826,290 of record NC_041035.1, read on the forward strand.
ACAGCGAAATAACTCATTGCGTAGCATCTACCTACAGCCTATCCTTAAAGACTGCTGTAACATACCGGAACAGGATGCCTTTCTTCGGGAAGTCTGGGAAAGCTCGTATGTGTCTTTCCACCAACTGAAGTTTGGTTTCTGCCATTCTTGCTCTCACATTTCTCACTCCTTGCTGATCTTTGGTCACTTCCCTTTTCTTCCTCCTGTCACCATGCCAAAACGATGCGCTACCGCCCCTTCTGGACAGGAGTACGCATGACAAATCCACAAAACTCCGTCAGTGAGACTGCTGTAGCAAAATCAAGATTAAGAAACCTTTATTAGTCCCACAATGGGGAATTTGCAAAAAACCCTGGGAATCGAACCCGGGCCGCGGCGGTGAACGCGCCGAATCCTAACCACTAGACCACCAGGGAAAACTACTAGGTCCTGCGGGAAAATGCCTTTCATAATATCTCAATATTATCTCAAAATATCTTCAAATTTTTTATTAATATAGGAGGATTATTATAATACGACGATCCAGAAACACTCGACTCCATCTGCTTGTCTAGTCCAGTGTTTACTAAAACCACCATTAAGTTATTATTTTCATTTGCAATGTTTTATACATTATTAAAAGTTAAAAGTCAGCTAGGCAAAATACTTAATCTATCTGTTACAGCAAAATTAGCTGTAAGAGATAAAGGCCAGATCTGGGTACAAAACATTTGTGTGTAATATCTGAATTGTTTAGCTAGTGTGTTTATTACTACTAAAAAATAGCATGTGTTCAGAGAGGCTGCACACGTCCCTCTGTGTTCCAGCAGGTGGCGCTGCAGTGCTGTTTATTGTAACACGATAAGAAGAAGACGAAGAAGAAGTGTTTTTCTTTTTTGTTGCTTCATTCGATTTCTAAGCGGTATTGAGAAGTGAGATGTCGGCAGGTGCTGTCTGTAGGTCATTACTGTCAGCGAGTATCAGACTGATATCCGCTCAGAGTGCTGGGAGTCACACAGGAAGGAAACTCCCTGCTGTGGGCGTCAGACTAATCCACACACGGCACCCCGCTGCAGGTGAGTGCTGCTGCTGTTCGAACAGAACTCACATACTACATAACACATTGTTACATACAGTAAGGAGACAGTTGACAGCGTGTTTTGTTTACTTCTGTTCGTCAGCACACACCCTCACCGGTTTAAACCCGTCGCCAAAGCAGCTAATCGTTTCAGGTGGCTAACCTAGAAGCACGTACTGACACCTAGCTTCAGATATAACCATCCATCCTGTTTTGTAGTGAACTGTAACAGTTTTTATGTCTGACTTTTATAATCAAAACAATCTGTATGTTTCACATAATCCCGGTTTTGTAATCTGGCCTCGGTGTTATTAGTTCCTGTTTTACCAGTTTCATAACGTGTCCGGTTCCATTACTAAACAAACTACGGTGGCCCCGAGAGCTCAATGGGTGGCATCATAGAGAAATGATCAAAGACAATGAAAATTCATGTCTTATATGTAAAAGTAGAATCTAGTGATAGTACAAGAGCACATTTACCAACATTTGTGCATTTTGCTTTAACATCTGTCGGCCTTTATTAATGCTTTTCTTGAGTCTCTATGGCAACAGTAAGCCTGTCTCCTAGAAACAAGTGCAGTATTGTATTGCAGTCTTTCTGTGGTGTATAGCTGAAGTTATTGAAAGATATGATACATCATGAGAAACATGATTATTTTTTTAAAGACAAGGCTATGTATATTTCAAAGGGCAAATGATTTGTTGTTTTTATACACTATGTGTTGAGCTCTCTTCACTGATCATTTTCCTCTGCTGCTTTGGATATTCTCTGCTGTCGCTCTGCACTTAAATGTACTAAAATAAACAGCCAAAACAAGCCTTTCTCCTGATTTGCATATCTGCTATGCATTTTAGCGTCTTTGTCTGCCCTGCTGACCTGAGAGCAGCCAGCAGTTGGAGTTTTGGGAATTGACGTCTTGTCTCACTATGTTGTCTTCCTTCCAAGGGAAGCTGGCGCGTAATGGAGACGAAAGGAAACCAGTTGTGAGTCTTTTATTCCCTCCTACTCGTACACTCTAAAGATTGTGTAAAGTTCTAATGGTGGGTTACCCACGCTGATATCTGTCTCCGTCTAATTTTTAGATATGTATAGAGGGGAACATCGCCAGTGGGAAGACAACTTGTCTGGAGTTTTTCAGCAAAACTAGCGACATAGAGGTACCCCTAAGTCCAAATACAGCAGATTTATGTGTAATCCATATTGCTCAAGCCCCTCTCTTGTTTGATAAGGTCCTCACAGAACCAGTTGCAAAATGGAGGAATGTTCGGGGACACAACCCTCTGGTAATTAACATTACTTCATCATTATACAGACCTATAGTAAACTTCAGATACAGCAATTGTTGTTAAAACTTGTAGATGAAGATGACAACAGGTTGGTTTGCTGTTGTCCAGTAGTATTAGTTAATGTGATTGTGTGTTGCTTAGCTAATGTCTGTTGTCCAGTCATGTTTTATCCACCATTAAACAATACCATTATACATGATAAAAAACTGTGTGTTAAAGAATAACTCATAGTGTCTTCACCGTCATATAACATCATGTCATTTTACCCCTTTTTTTGGTCGGAACAGCCCTTTTAAGCTGTTGGTGTTGCTCCCTGCAGGCTCTGATGTACCAGGATCCTCAGCGCTGGGGCATCACTCTGCAGACCTATGTTCAACTCACAATGCTGGATATCCACTTGTCAGCCACGGTCAGTGCACTGTGTTACTGTATGTTAGTGTTTTTGTAGGCTAATGAGGAAATCTGCTGCATATGTGCTAAAGGGTTCCTTGTTGGTTTCAGTCAGCACCTTTCAGGATGATGGAGAGATCCATCTTCAGCGCCAAGTACATCTTTGTGGAGAATCTCTTCAAAAGGTAGAGCGACCTCTATGCGCTTTGAGTGTTGAGCTCCAAGATTGCACCCAGAGCCAACACAGATACAGTTACAGCACTTTCTGTTGTAGTCTGTGCTAGTGTCCTGGTTATGTTCTGTACATTTAAACCACTTATCTTGACTCCAGTATCCTGGATAAGTCCAGTTTTGAGAAACCTGAATTCGGGTAGTTAGTGTACATCTTTGCTGGTAAAGTATATAGTGGCACAGCTATGCAAAGATGTTTACACATTTGGACACTGTTTTGATGAGTATACAGGTATATGAATATCCAACCTACCCATATGTTTAATGGAAACACCATATTGTGGATGCTGATGTGCATGTGTACAATCACACTTTGTCTGCTTTTATGGCTTCTGTATACCTGGAAAAATACAGTCTTATATTGTCATATTGTTTCCATCAGATGCACTGAAGGCTAATGTCCTGTTGATTGTTGTTGTTGTTGTTTTCTCTCCTCCTCAGTGGTAAAATGCCAGAGGTGGACTATGCTGTTCTCAGTGAGTGGTTTGATTGGATCACGTCAAACGTTTCCATTCCCGTTGATCTGATTGGTGAGAATGGACAAAGCAAAGACTAAAATAAAGAAAGGTAAATTAGGTGCATGGTAACATTTAATGTCCGTCTTTTCCCTCTGACTCTAGTTTACCTGCAGACGTCTCCTCAGGTCTGCCACGAGAGGTTGAAGCAGAGATGCAGGGAGGAGGAGAAAGTCATTCCACTGGTGAGGAACGAAAACAAACTACATGGTTTCAATCAGCTCAAATGGACATGTTTGGGTTTTAGGGAAGTGTAGTCATGACTTTGTGTGTGTCCACAGGAATATTTGGAGTCCATTCATCAGCTGTACGAGGACTGGCTCATCAAGCGAACCTCTTTCCCTCTACCTGCTCCTGTTTTGGTGAGTGAGCGGTCACATGCAGGCTTTGTGATTAAGACACTCCCACACAGAGCTCTTTAGAATACGTGACATCACAGAAGGTCATAACGCAAAGATGCTGACATCTGTTTAATGTTCAAAGAGAAGAAAATAACGGCTGTGTATTCACAGGTGATTCCTGCGGACCACGACCTCCAGAAGATGCTGCACCAGTACGAAGAAAACCGTGACAAGATCCTGGCAGCTAGCCAAGTCTGACATAGAGACAGCCTGTTACATTTATTAAAATGTTTTTACATCCAGCTCTAAGATTCAGATTTTAGCATTGAGCTCAGCGTGTGTGTTCATAAAAGCATCTTTAAGTTATAACGTATTCCTACAGAAGCCACGTCATACTAAGTGAAATATTCCACCAATTCTCAATTGGATTTTTTTTATTAAGAATTTATTTATTGGTTTTTGTCAATGGTTTGTGTAATGTGTATCAAGAGTTGTGTTTTGCTGTTATCAGACATGATGTGATGTCACTGCATCAGAACAGGAAGAGCTACAACTGTAACATACTGTTCAGTAAAGCCAGTTCATTTTGATCCCTGAAGAATATAATATAGGCCTAAATGGATGTTTCTTATTTATTTTAATGAAGGAAACTTTACTCATTGTTTTACATGTTTTTCCTACAAAATTAATACATCCTTTAAACCAGAGTAAAGCATATACTGCTTTTGATTTATTGGTCTGAAGAGTTTCTCTTTACTGATCAAATTCTGAGATGTTCTTTAAAGCTATATAGTGCAGATTGTTTGAGAGTAACTACACAAAAACTGTCTACACATACAATGTATACACAAAAATGTAGCTCTTAGCGTAAGTTCAATCAGGAAGACTCTGTCTCCCATCATTCACTTCATTCTTCCCTATCCGCTTCCTAATCTCTCTCCTTCTATCCCTCACTCCTCTGCTCCCCCTCTCTTCCCCTCTCTTAGTCAGACGCTTAATAGAAAGCACCTCCCTCACCAATCAGCTGTCGCTTTCCATCCCTCTCCTGACCAATCACAGCTTAGCACGAAATTTAAAAGTCTCCATCTCCGGCTTTTTTCTGAGCAAACCCGGCAGCCCTCCACCACAAGCACCACCATATCCACACCAGTTCAGGCCTCCTATCTCCTGCCCTCCAGCTCTTCACCACCTCCAGATCTAGACCCCGGGGGGATCTTCTGATCCAGCGGCCTCTCCTCTTGCGTTTTCCCCCCTTTTTGGTCTTCACGACGGGATCTAGGACGCCAATGCACATTCAAACTTTGTACTTAGTTTGAATGTGCATTGGCATTGGTGTGTTTTAGGGTAAATTACTCCTTCCAAGGAAACCTGGTCCATAATGGAAAATGGTCATATATTCATGTATTGAAGCAAGGCGTCTGGACTTGTAGAGTTTTCTTGAAGACGTTTCGCTGCTCATCCAAGCAGCTTCACCAGTTCTAACTGTTTGGTGGGGAAACATGGTTTATATGTGGTGGCAGACCTATGTAGTCCATGGGCCGGATGAGATATCGGTACCACTCAAGGTGGCAAAGGTTGCTTATACTTTTTGAAAAGATACATGCCTGTAGTCAACATTTTGGTATGATAACCCTTCTGAAGTCACAGCTAAATTATGGTTATCAGCTGTTAAAGTTACCTTCCCCCGTTGAAAAAAAACATTTTTGACACAGGTCCATATCTTGGTATTGGCCCTTGTTAAGGACATAATTCAATGACTTATATTATTATTTGGTATCATTTTAAAGGGGACACTCTGGGCTTTCATTCAAGTTCTTTTGTGAATACTTTTGACAAGTACAGTAGACACTGGAGCTCTTCAAACCTTTTATTACACACATTTTCCTGCCATTTCCGCCTAAATCATCTTTTGTCATTTAGTCCTGTGGCATCAGGAAGCATGAGAGATACAAAATGCAAACACTAAAATAATGGCACGACTCTAAGGATTCGGGAAATGTATAATTTACCCATATTATCTCATTCTGAGGGGGTGATTTTCAGCCTTATATCAGGTGGACAGTTATTCTCAGAAAGCAGACCAAACAGTGAGCAGACCAGATTCAGTGAGATCACACTCATTTTATCCATGTCTTCAAATCAATGGCAATACAGAATAATCATTTATCTCATAGTGAGGTTACAACTATACAACTTAAATAAGTTATTGTATTTACATATATGATATATTACTACATTGGGTAGTCTGTTTAATCTGTATGAAGTACAGTAATTGCACTAGCGAGATTCTTGCAAACAGGGTGACCTTATCCCGTTACAATAGACTCATTTACCAACTTAACAATATAAATGTTATATTTTGAGCATTTTAAATGTAGTTCAGGTAGTGGAATATAGTCTACAATACAACTGAATTTAGCCCAGGAGCCGTTTATTCTGTGCTGGGATAGGCCAAACCTAGAAAATTAGCCCTACCAACAACAAGCCAACCTCAAATGGCAGAAACTAAACAACCACTCCACAGAAGAATGGCTCTGCACAAGACTCAGCTGTTCACCTCCACCTCAAACAGAAAGGACACTCCTTTGAGGACAACAATGTCCACATCCTAGACAGAGAGGAAAGATGGTTTGAAAGAGGAGTCTAGGAAGCCATGTATGTTAAGCTGGAAAAACCTTCCCTTAACAAGGTGGTGGCCTCAGACATCATCTTTCTACCACATACAATGCAGCTTCCATCCATTCCAGGAAGTTTCACTCCAAGTCACATGCACATGGCAGGGGCACAAGCACAGGTTTAAATTGTGATAGTTGACAGTTTCTCAGTCATCCAGGCCATAATACGTATAGAGAAGATTGAAGCAAGGCGTCTGGACTTGTAGAGTTTTCTAGAAGATGTTTCGCTGCTCATCCAAGCAGCTTCATCAGTTCTAACTGTTTGAGGGGGAAACATGGTTTATATGTGGTGGCAGAGCTCAGTGGGTGGGTCTGGGTAAAACTTCAAAAACTTACAAACAATAGCACTAAATGTTTCCATACTTACCTGTGATGTTCTGGCTGACTGGGCCAGGTGTGTCTAACGACTGGCTAACGACTATGAAACTGCCGGAGGTGGACTGGTTGACAGCCCTTTGTTCTTACTGTGAGTATGTGCAAACTTCCTGGGAATGGATGGAATCACTGCATTGTATGTGGTAGAAAGATGATGTCTGAGGCCACCACCTCTGTTAAGGGAAGGTGTTTCCAGCTTAACATAGATGGCTTCCTTGACTCCTCTTTCAAACCACCTTTCCTCCCTGTCAAAAAACCTTCCCTTAATAGAGCCAGTCCTTGTATGGAGCCTTAAGGAAGGAGAAGGATTTTGAAGTTTATTTTATTGGGAGCCAATGAAGCTAAAACAGGACAGATTTGATCCCTTCTGCTGATTCCTGTCAGAACAATGACCGCTGTGTCCACAACACGATTTGTTGACCTTAATACAATTTCAGCATGACGTGAACCTTTGCTGTATGCAACAATGAAAAACTTGTTGTCTCAACATGTCTGTCTCTAACTGCCCCTACACTCATATTTTCTTGTCAGCTCAACAAAGACAGGAGAGTTGGCATTTGAGCGCTTGGCTATGCACCTTTCTCACCTCACATAACTCTCAACCAACATTAACACAATAATAAAAGCAATCACAAGACTGAATTTCAGTATCTCTTTTTACTGAAGTGAGGGGTCAGCTAGGTTACACCAGGCAGGCTGGCACACACACACAGAGCAGGTTCATGTTCACTTGGGAAGTGCTGGCTGATCCATCTTCCCTCTCATCAGACAGACTGGATGTGCTCAACAAGAACATTGGGTGTTATTTCCTCTTAAAAAGTAGATTGATAGATCATCATAATTATTATACTTTTTCTTTTACAAAAAACAAACAAACAGATAAAACAATTGAATACAAATAATTAAAATATGTTGCATTAAGTGTGTTTAATATAATAGAAAGTATGCGCACACACACACACCAGAAGCAGCAGTTTAGGTGAACATGTTTAGTGGAGGAGGAGGCGGATGCAGCAGCTCAGTGGTAGAGCAGGGTTGTCCAATAACCGGAAGGTCGGACTTGTAGAGTTCTTTCTTGCCTTCTTGCTTCAAGAAAACTCCACAAGTCCAGACGCCTTGCTTCAGTCTTCTCTAGGACCACACACGTGTTTCTCATGAAGTATGAACAGTTTGTTTTCGTTCTTGCCACCTCTGAAACACAAACAGATTTCTCTGTTCTCTGGATATGTAACAAGCTCTACAAAGCACTTTTATTTTATTTTATTTATTTTTTTTACAGCAAGGGGACAGCACAGAAAAGTGATTAAAAGGGCAGCAGTGGCTCAGTGGTATAGCAGGGTTGTCCAATAACTGGAAGGTTGGTGGTTCGATCCTCCCTAGTCACTGTTGTGTGTCCTTGGGCAAGGCACTTTACCTCTGGTGTATGGTGCTCTTTGCTGGGCTGCCTTAAGCGATTTCCCCATTGTGGGACTTATAAATATAAAAAAGTAATAACCAAATTAATCATCAGGAGTAAAATTACTATAAGTTGGTTGAAGGGGTCTAAATGTGGGTTTCAATATATTTTTGGTTAATTTCCCAGCCCTCAAATATTTTAATTGGGGTGGTGCTGATAAATAGAAAAAAACACACAAAATGGCTCATTTTTAATAGAAAAATGTGGACTGGATTTTTTTTTAACTTTTATTACAGTCTTGGTCATGTCAAACATTAGTAACAACATTGACTTTAATGCATTATTAGTTTTTGCACAGCGCTGGATTTTCATTTTTTTCTCCCTTGCGTGTTGTTCATGGACATTTTTGTCCCATAGACTTCCATTATAACCACATTTTTTGACTGCACAGCCATGGCACTACATAATCATGCATTCGTAGAGAAGATTGAAGCAAGGTGCCTGGACTTGTAGAGTTTTCTTGAAGACGTTTCGCTGCTCATCCAAGCAGCTTCATCAGTTCTAACTGTTTGGTGGGGAAACATAGTTTTTATGTCCCTACAATGTAACATTATAGAAAAAAAACAAATACAGTAAAGTGTTGAAATATGTCCCCTCGTTCATATTTCAGTGGTAGAACAACACACCAGTGGCCTGAATTAATCAACGACAACAGCTAAACAAAAACAGTCCCAGCAACTGAAACATCAAAAGGTCCTGCCAGGTATTTTACCTTGAAATTACTCAACACAGCTTGCGCCACACTACTTTGTACACATTGATCATTATTCATGCATCTAATTTAGAATATGAACAATTCACATTTTTCCAAACAAGACAAGACTGAACGAATGCTGAGGCATCGTTTGACCGTCTTAGGTCAGGTTGTCCACCATTTTTATTTTCAAACATCCAGACCTGTATTGATTTTTTATCATTTACCCTTTATGCCATAGAGTTCATCAAACTTAAACCCGGTTTCATAACTGCTGCTGGGAAATCACGTGTAATTATTTGCAACTACGTGTTTTCAGGAGCAGGAGGAGCATGGAGGAGGCAGCAGTGAGGTGGATAAAAGGAGGGTGCTGCAGAGCCACAGGCTACACTGACAGCAGAGCAGGATGAGGGGGACTCTGTCGCTGCTGCTGGCCTCTCTAGCCTCCCTAACTTTTCCAACTGATGCAGTTCCATTGTGAGTAGACCTTTGTTATTACCACAGAACCCGAGGTATGGGTAACATCTATTTAATTTGTTCAGTTTAGGTATATGCACAGTAATCATGACTTTAAACACTGGCAGGCAGCTACTTAAAGTTTATACTAGCTAATAATCAAAAGGTCACCGTCACATCGATGTGGGAGGGACAAGTATAATCTGAATTATGCAGGATCTGTAGAAAATAAAACTTGATGTTCTCTGCAGTCATGTGGAAGAAACGTGCACATTTCAGCTTGAGTACAAAAATCATAGGAGGGAGAGGGAGATCAAGAGAGATTTACTTTAGTCACATCAGGCAAACACGAGGAAGAAGATAAGGCACTCTGGTCATTACAATAATAAAAAAAACAACAACAACAACAAAACCTAAAATGTACTAACATTCTGATCTAGAATATCAGATCCCTAATAGGATTCATTTCACCAGAAATGAGAGTGAGTAGTTTATCCTGAATGTCTCTATGTCAGGAGAATATTCCCTCTTTCTGCCCTACTCTATGCAGGAAAGTGCTGTCTGCCCCCAACCTGCTGAGGGTGGGAACACTAGAAAAGATCTTTGTGGAGATGCAAGACTGCACTGAAAATGAAAACATCACTGTAAACATCAGAGTGAAGAACCATCCAACCAAAAGCAAAGAGCTGGCACACACCACTGTGACCCTTAACAAAGCAAACATGTTCCAGGCATTTGGGGAAATAGCGGTGAATAAATAGGTTACTGGCCTCTAGAAACATTGATTATTCAGAAGTGCTATGATACACTTTTAAAATCTGGTTTCAGATTCCTACTGCAGACTTCAGCAGGGATGCCTCCATGAAGCAGCATGTTTACCTGCAAGCTGATTTTCCTGGACAAACACTGGAGAAGGTTGTTTTAGTGTCCTTCCAGTCTGGCTACATCTTTATTCAGACGGACAAGACCCTCTACACCCCTAACAGCAAAGGTGAGGAGTGTGTTACGTGACTACTTTTGAGATGATTGCCAGAAGATTTTTTTAACATGTTTAACCTTATGCACTGTTCGGGACATTTTTGTCCTCTGAGAGAAATTTTTCTGTTTATTTTGGCCATAACTTTGTCAATATGTGAACGAATTGAATCATTTTTGCTCAACAAGCTTAATTTTACATACATTTTGTTAATATGATTATAAAATTTTCCATAGGTCAACAGTACACTGTGGGCAAATTTTACCCCCTTATGTGTTGTTCGGGACAAAAACGTCCCCTAACTTTAACGGTTTTAAAAATATATCAGATAAATATTTTTTTGAAATTTTTTTGCATAGACCTTTAAATGAACTTCAGTTCTGATCAACAGTAGTGAAAAAAAGGGTTTCAGGATTTTAACCCTTTAATCACCAATTTTATAAGGGGTGGTGCTGAAAATTGGAAAAAAATACACAAAATGGCTCATTTTTAATAGAAAAGGTGAATGTGGACTGGATTTTTTTTTTCAATTTTCCTGGGGGAAAATGATTTTTTCACTACTGTTGATTAGAACTGAAGTTAATTAAAAGGTCTATGCAAAAAAATTTCAAAAAAATATTTATCTGATATATTTTTAAAACCGTTAAAGTTAGGGGATGTTTTTGTCCCGAACAACACATAAGGGTAGTGTTTGCGAACAGTCCATGAGGGTTAAAGTCTGTGCCACAATAAAAGCAATTACATGACAAAAATCCAAATTTGTACACCCTCCTTTAACCTCTTCCTTCATTTGTTAGTTCACTATAGGATATTTGGAGTGACACCTGACATGAAGCCTGTAGGGGAGAACACTGGAACTGATTCTACCATTTCCATCGAGATTGTGGTATTGTGTTTTACTCTTTATAACATCAGATTAGCCAGTATTTGCAACATAAATGTATATAAATGAGTTTAATGTTCTCTTTTCTCAGACCCCTGATAACATCATTTTGCAGCATTCAGATAGTGTTACCATGACATCAGGAATGTACTCTGGACATTATGCACTCGGTGAAATTGTTAGGTGGGTATTTCATTGTACTGTTATTACCACCAGATGCACAAGATTAGAACATTCATGGTCACATGCTGCTTAGCAACACACATGTTAGGTTTTGCTTGTTCTAATGGTTCTAATAGATCCAGAAGCAGACCACAGATAGAAGGAAGTTGAGATGATTTAATTGATCAAACACACAGGTTTGAGCTGAATTTAAACAAAGGGGAGGCTGACTGGCAGGGTTGCTGGCTGGAGGGGCAGTGTCGACCACCTGGGGAAAAGGAGCAAAAACGAGTTTCACGAGAGAGTATTCACAAGAAAAGCAGTTTCAAGGCGGCATGAATGTTACCGCAGAAGGTAGGACAATCCAGCGACGAAGCGCAGTCAGGCACATGTTTAAGGCATGGATGGAACACAGGTGTGCCCACCCCCAGCCAACCGGAGACCACGCCCTGCCATTCTGAAAAAGAAGGAGCCGCCTGCAGGAGACGGAACAAAAAAACACCCAAGCACAAAATACACAAAACAGTGTGCAAAAAAACAGATTATAAAAACAAGCAAGTCAAGACTTAGGAACAATTTCAAGATCAACACACCACACACAGTGCAGTAATGCTGCTTCTATTGTGCTGTTGTCTAAAACTCAGTTGAATTCTAAGCTTCTTTCTGTTACATTTACTACAGATGCTGCAGTCTAAAAGACTTCATAGAGATAAACGTACAACCCTTTACAAAGAAACGATTAAGTACGAAGTTTTTTTTTTACTTTGTTTTTGTGTGCCTAGCACTGGAGTGTGGAAGTTGGTGGCAATGTTCCAAAGCAACCCACAGCAGACCTTTTCTGCAGAGTTCGAGGTCAAAGAGTACGGTAAGACCTTCTATTCTTAAATGCAGGTATTTTTTTTATTTCTTTACCAAAATTGTAAATAAAAGTATTTTCCTTTTTCAGTCCTGCCCAGTTTTGAGGTTAAACTAACACCTTCAAGCAATTTCTTCTATGTGGACAGTGAAGAGTTCACTGTTGACATCGCAGCTACGTATGTGTTTTGTTGTTGCTTTTTTAAGGATTACTTGTTGTGTGGTGCTTGTTTTATTTATTTTATTGTATGGGTTAAATGTGTCTTCCTCTTGTGGTTTCAGGTATCTGTTTGGTCAGGAAGTGGAAGGAACAGCCTATGTCGTATTCGGAGTTATATGTGAAGGTCAGAAGAAGAGCTTTTCAGCTTCTCTTCAGAGAGTGCAGGTAAGTACCCACTGTGTCTCGTGTCTGTGAAGTAAAACACTGTATCTGCCATCATGACTTTACATTAAAATGTACCTGTTCACTGAGTTATTGCTGTAATATCCATTGCCTTATCATGTCCCATTAGATTCAAAGAGGTAAAGGAAAGGCTTCGCTGAGACAGAATCACATCACACAGACTTACTCAAACATCCTTGACCTTGAGAAGAAGTTCTTATATGTAGCTGTCAGTGTGCTGACAGATACCGGTAAGTCAGAAAGTATTAGATCTATACATTGTCTTTTTATTTTATTTTAAAGGCCCGAGCACGAAACGTGCAAGAGCCCTATTGAAATGCAAGCGTTTATTATTATTAGGGCCCGAGCACGAAACATAGGGGAATTGCTTGATAGGGCTGAAAATTGGTGCGCTTTCCCTTAAGGGGTTAGGGACCAAAAGTGATCAAAAACGCAGCACTTCATCATACGGTCTGGCTGTGGCGCCACCACGAAGTGGACCCTTCGCCAACGCACAGGAAATAGATGTTTTTGTGGCTGTATCTCCCTCATACTTCATCATATGTGGATGACACTTTACAGCCATGCTGAACATCTGACCCTGCACGCATTGACATGCTCATAGGCTACAGTCACTGCGCCACCTACTGGCCGGTGGACCTGTCTTTTGTATTTGTATGTTTTGGTGTACTCTGCCCTGCAGACCGCAGCTTGTGCCGGTACCAGGGGAAAGAGGACATGGAAAGATAGGAGGGTGGCGGCTGCGAGTCCTGAGGACCGCAAGGAGTCCGTCATCGCTGCTTGCAGCTTTAATTTTAATTTTCTTTTGGTTAATCAAACATGAACACATAATTTCAATAAAGCAAAAGTTGTCTTCTTGTGGTAAATTATGCAATTTGTTATAACAATAGGAAAACAATACTGTTGTTTCCTGCAGGGACAGCTGAAGCAAATAAAAACAAATGAAGATATGATGATGTGTGTAGGCTGCTGTTGCGTTACAGTCATGATAGCAATTATTACAGCTGACATGTGATCAGACCTGTGGAACACAATGTTTTATTGTGAGAAAGAGAGCTTTGTGGAATGTGTTTTAGGACAGCCATTTTCAGCTGTCTGTATCTGAATCAGAGAGGAAAGTGTAACATGTTCTCTTTGTGCTTCTGTCACAGGTAGTGAAATGGTGGAGGCAGAGCTGAGAGGTATCCAGATTGTCCAGTCACCGTACACCATCCACTTCAAAAGAACTCCAAAATACTTCAAACCAGGAATGACCTTTGATGTTTGGGTAAAATATGAATTTATATTTAACAGTATTTCCACTTTAATACTAAAATGTGTGTTATTGCAGCCTCACTGTCTGATTGTGTTTGTATGTTTGATGGCAGATTGAAGTTCTGAATCCTGATGAGTCTCCGGCAGCTGGTGTTCCAGTTGTTGTTATTCCTGGTGATGACAGTGGCATTACTGAAGACAATGGCATGGCAAGGCTTACCATCAATACAGTGGCAATGCAAAAAACACTGGAAATCACTGTAAGTCTGCAGCGGTAAAAACATGCCTGTTCGTATTGTTCTTTTGTTCTTTTGTTCACTATGTGTGTGTGTGTGTGTGTGTGTGTGTGGCCACTTTAAATTACAGGCAAAGACGCTTGATAGGCGTATTTCAGATAAACGTCAAACATCTGCCAACATGACAGCTTTTCCATACCAAACCAACAGCAACCATTATATCCACATAAGTGAGGAGTATTCTTAAATAACATTAGGAGTCGCGCAACACTACTACACTCATTGCAACATATCTTTTTTTACAGGTGTCGATGCAACTGAGATGAAATTAGGAAAGAACTTAAAGGTCCTGCTCTACCTCAACACCAAGGGAAATCATGACATCACATTGCTGGTGAGATGTCTTACATAATATATGTTTTAGACTGTGCCTGAAAGGGCATAGTATGCAACTGTTCTTAAATAAAAATGAATGTTTAATCTGTATCCACAGATCCTGAGCAGAGGCCAGCTCGTGGACTTTAAACGTAAAAGGACAGAGGGCCAACTTCTGATTGCGGCGATATTTCCTATCGACAGGGAAATGCTACCTTCATTCCGTGTTGTAGCCTACTACCATCCAACTGCCGATGAAGTGGTGTCAGACTCTGTTTGGGTGAACGTAAAAGTCTCCTGCATGGGCATGGTGAGAGATACAATGTAAAAGAAAAAGGACAAAAATATGAATCACTTCTTAAACACATTTTTAAGCATCTGCATGTGTCATTTATTGCGCTTCTCCTTTAGTTAAGGCTGGAGCCAACAAGACATGTACCATCCTATGAACCCAGTAAGATGTTTGGTATGAGAGTCACAGGAGATCCAGGGGCCACAGTGGGACTGGTCGCAGTTGACAAAGGTGTCTACGTCTTAAACAACAAGCTGCGACTCACCCAGAAAAAGGTTATTTTCTTTTCAAATAAATTGCTTTTTAGTAGTTTTAAACCCATGAAGTCAAACGATGTTTACCCGCAGTAACCCTGGATTTATGGATTTCTACGCTGCAGATATGGGACATAGTAGAGGAGCATGACACAGGATGCACACCAGGAGGAGGAAAGGACAGTATGGGTGTGTTCTTTGATGCTGGCCTTCTGTTTGTGACCAGCACTGCTTCTGGGACCCCGTACAGACAAGGTGCTCTGGTTATAACAGCCTTATTTTATCCACATAAACAGCACAATGTGACATCTGAGAAAAATGAAATGTAACTCAACTTGTATCAAAGGTAATTACTGAATTCTGGACCTTTTCTTTGCTGCATTTGTACATACATACTCCACAAAAACAGAGAAATCTGTTTGTGTTCCTGAGGTGACAAGAACAAGAATGTTCATTTCGGCCCGGACTTTTCATACTTCACGAGCTTCATATATGTGCAGAACTCCCGCTGCAGGGATAACGAGCCAGTGATGTTCAGAGAGGTCGCGTGTTTGTGCTGGTAGCACGATAATAGATTGAACAATAGGTCTGGCAGACAGTATTGTTTGACCTGTGTGGATTCTGTGCACCTGACGAAGCTTTTCCGCTTCTTCTTGTGGAGTATGTAACAGCCTTTACCGTAACACTTTATATAGACAAGCATCTAAAATCCTTGTGTCAGCTGGCACCTAGTGAGCTTTTTTAGATCAAAGGTATCAAAGGTAACGTTCAAAAAGATTGGGAAAAAGTTCTTCAATTTAATAAAAAAGTAGGAAACCTTTAGCTTGTTGTTAGTACAGCAAATCAGCAGCATCAAAGTGGATTCAACTCTGATAACAACAAGGCACAGTGCACTGATGCACTCAATACTGCATAGTTACACAATTGAAAATAATGTGTATTTGTTTGTGTATTTGACCCCAGTTGTTTCTTTTTTTAATCATGATGAATGTATTTAGCATATTAAAGACTTGGTCTGTATTTGCAGGACTGAAATGCGCTGCCCCAGAAAGGAAAAAACGAGCTGCTACCTTAATGGAGGTCACAACCAGTATGTGTAAGTATTTGTTTGCTTGTGTGCACTTCTTAAATGAAGAACAACACAATTCTAACACTAATATTTCTCCCAAGATGTAAACATGAATCTTTCCCCCCCCAGTAAGTAGATATCAGGAGAAAACAGAGCGTGAGTGTTGTTTGGATGGCATGAAAGAAATCCCTGTTTCATATTCCTGCGAGAGACGCATGAACTACATTGTGGATGGTCAGGCTTGCAAAGATGCCTTCCTTTACTGCTGTACTGAGATGAAAAAAGTGCGAAAGGAGAGGAGGGAGGAAAATCTTCAGCTGGCTCGCAGTAAGACATGAGAACAAGGCGTGGATGATGGTTATGTGTGGTTCTTATTTAAAAACTATGATACTATGTTTTGTACTTCAGGTGAGGACAATGACAGTGATTACTTGGACAGCACCGAGATTGTTTCTCGCACAAAATTTCCTGAAAGTTGGGAGTGGACAATAATCACCTTGCCTGCTTGTTCTCCAGTAACACCTAACTGGTGAGACAACTGAAATCTGTATACACATATCTGTATGTATTCAGCCCTTTCTAATGTAAAGCTGCTGTGTCAACACTTCCTCTGCATTTCAGTGAGACCACATCAATTTCAAAAGGTGTTCCTTTGCCAGGCTCAATCACAACATGGCAGTTCACTGGAATTAGCCTGTCAAGAACCCGCGGTGAGGATTCAGCCGCAGATACCTGTCTGTGAATTCAGCAATTATTCCCACAAATGTGGCTCTTTCCTACACTTGTGGGGGCTCTCCTTTTTTAACTTCCTGCAAAATCCAAGTCTGATTTATTGTCTTATTTTTAAGGAATCTGTGTTGGTGAGCCAATGTCAGTGATTGTGAAGAAGGAATTCTTCATTGATCTCAGACTGCCTTATTCTGCTGTCCGTGATGAGCAGCTGGAAATTAAAGCAATCCTTCACAACTACAGTCCTGAGTCTGTCACAGTAAGGCTAAAACAACACTTAACAGTGGACCTAAAACACAATGTGGAGAAAAAAGGAATTATAACAGCTCCTTCTGTAGTCTACCGTAAAACTTCAAATAATAGCTGGGTCCCGAACTGATGCCGGTCCAATTATGGATTTGGACATATAAAGGCCGGCCTTAATTATAAGCCGGGTCTGATTTTCTCATAAGGTAAGGAGCAAATATATAGCTATAAATATAACACAAAAAACAACATCAATTTATGCCAACGTGTGACATTGTCATGGAGACACATGAACAAAGCTAAAGAAATGTACGATGACATTAATGATGGAAGGGATGTGGACAACTTTTCAGCTAGTTGTGGATGGCTTTTTCGCCGGAATATTTAAAGGCCTGCCCCAAATAGTCGCCTGTCCCAAATATAAGCAGGGACAATTTTGCGATTTAGGCAAATAAAGGCCCGGGCTATTATTTGAAGTTTTACGGTATGTACACTTTTCTACATTTGCTCAGATATATCATTGCATCATGATGATATTTTTATTGAAGATAGATGCTTCTTCTTCTTCTTGAAGGTTCTATTTGTAAATGCAAAGAATAGAAATGTTGTATTTGATCACCTACACATATCTCAGCCTTTTTCTTCATCTTTGTCCTGCCTCGAAGGTACGTGTGGAACTCATTGAGGAAGAGCATGTGTGCAGTGCAGCCTCAAGGCGTGGAAAGTATCGTCAGGAGGTCACTATTAGGGCGGAGACTTCGCGATCTGTACCTTTTGTCATCATTCCCATGAAGGACGGCGAACGTACCATTGAGGTCAAAGCAGCTGTGAAGGGCTCATCGATAAGTGATGGAATCATAAAAAAGTTGCTGGTGGTGGTGAGAGAGACTGTATATCTTGTTTGTCGGTGCCCTTTAGACCAGCGGTCCCCAACCTTTTTTGCACCACGGACCGGTATCATGTAAAACAATATTTTTACGGACCGGCACAGAAAAAAATAAATAAAATAAAAACAAAGTGCATACAAAGACAACTTACTCTTATGCTTAATTAGTGGGAGCTTTTGAGCTTTCTCAGCAATGAGGCGGTCCCATTTGGGGATAATGGAAGACAATGACGTTATTAATTGCTTCTGTCCTTCTTGTTCACGTTTTCTTCTTTCAAAAAACTCCATGGCTTGTCTTTTAATGCAGGGTGCTTGGTCTTAAGTGCCAAAGCAGTTCTGAAGGCTTCGTTGCCTCATTTGCGAGTCTTTCGCCACATATCACTCAGAGCGGACTTGGTGTGTGAGAATTACTTGTTGCAATATATCCGTATAGGACTCCTGATACAGTCTTTTAAATGCGGGTTTCTTTTTCTTTGAAGGGGTAGGCTCCTCTTCTTCTGTCTCCTCGTTAGGCCTTTTCCCCTTTCCGAAGAAGCTCTCCAAAGACGTTTGTTTTTTATTCATTTTTGCTAGCTTGTGGGCTTAATTTTGGGGTGCCGTATCCCGTGACCGAGACAAGCGTCTGGGCAGGAGCTTAAAGGCACAGGCGGATGAATCTGATCGATTTATAAATGAAACAGCTTTCAGACTCAGATAATGAATAATATATTTTTTGCTCAGTCTTTCTATGCGGCCCGGTACCAAATGACCCATGGACCGGTACGATCCCCGGCCCGGTGGTTGGGGACCACTGCTTTAGACTACTGTCAGAATGAATTAACACTAATCTGACCTGTTTTTCTTCACAGCCTAAAGGCGTGCTGATCAAAACCCCTATAGTCATACCTATAGATCCAACAAAAATAGGCGTTGGTGAGTTTACTGATTAAAGCTACATTATAGTGATGTAGTAAGATTTATTTTGTATTATTTACACCCATCTCCACTTGGTTTCTTCCTTCAGATGGTAAACAAGAACAAACTATAAACAGTGGAATTGCTAGAAGTGATGTGGTTCCAAACACACCTACAAGCACACAGATTTATGTGATGGGTGAGATGTAGCATGTAGCAGTATGAGCTGTAATGCATGAACTATAACCTCTACATTGGTGTAAATAGTGATCTCACTGATTGATTGTTGTGATTGTTGAGCTTTTCCTGTCATGTGTTTGCATCCAGGGAGAGAACAAGTTAGTGTACTGGTGGAGAATGTAATCAGTGGATCATCAATGGCATCTTTTATCCTCCAGCCCTCTGGATGTGGAGAGCAGAACATGATAACCATGACTCTGCCCGTCATTGCAACCACATATTTGGACAAAACTAACCAATGGGAAACTGTGGGGTTTCAGAAACGGGATGAGGCCCTTGGACACATAACAACTGGTAAGCTCATACAGATGTAAGTGCAGTATCTGTGTAATTTGGTAAGTGCCTATAGAGTGCATAGGATCTCAGTCCAAAGGACTTCTAAAATGCTTCCAGTAGACATGAATCAATGCAGAATTGAATGACAGTCAGTAAAAAGCAGCAGTGCAGGATAGCAATCCTCAAATCAAGATGGCGCGTTGTGCATGGTATGGTGTCTGGCTCTGTCAAGAACACTATTAATTATTGTGTTTCTGCTGTATGTCACTCATGATGTGTCATCTCTGCTGATGTATGATTGCCTAACACTGTTAAAAGTACGGGACTTCTGCTGTTTGTTTTTAATGCAGCTTTTACAGGTCCCTCGGTCTAGGTGCAAGCTGCTTGTCAACCTGCCACTGTTTAAAGCTCACCTATTCAGGATGGCTTTTAATACATCACTGTGTCTCTTTTTATATGTTTTATTGTGTTTATTGGTATTCTTTTATTGTTTTTATTATTTCTTTCATTCTTACTGTTTTTGCACTTAAATTTGGGCAGCAGTGGCTCAGTGGTAGAGCAGGGTTGTCCAATAACCAGAAGGTTGGTGGTTCGACCCCTAGTCATTGTTGTGTCCTTGGGTAAGACCCACATTGCCTCCAGTGCACTCACTGGTGTGTGAATCGGCAGTGGTTGGAGAGGCTGTACAGTCATGGCCAAAAGTTTTGGCAGTGGCACAAATTCTGTGTTTTAACCATTATTTAACAATGGCTTCCTCCAAAGAAATGTTTGCAGCCTTCATTACTTTTCATTAGTGGCCTCACATGCAAGGAAAGTGATTCTAAGAATATTGCACCTGAAAGAACTATTTACCGGATCATCAGGAGATAGGTTCAACTGCTGTAAGGAAGGCTTCAGGACGTCCAAGATTGTCCGGCCAGGACCGCTTTCTTCTGCGGACTCAGCTACAGAATTGTGTAGCCACCAGTACAGAGCTTGTTCAGGAGTGGCAACAAGCAGGTGTGAGTGCATCTGCATGCACAGTGAGGCAAAGACTTTTTGACAATGGTCTGGTGTCAAGGAGGGCCGCAAAGAAGCCACTTCTGTCCAATAAAAATATGAAGGACAGACTCAATTTCTGCAGAATGTACAAGGACTGGACAGCAGAGGACTGGTCCAAAATAATTTTTTTCTGATGAAGCTCCCTTCAGACTTTTTAGGACAGCTGGGAGATCAGATGTTCAGGGAAGAAAAGGAGAATGATGCCATGCGTCCTGTGTTGCACCAACAGTGAAACATCCTGAAACTATGCATGTGTGTTTTTTTTTTTATTTTTATTTTAGATACTGTATTAAGCCCAGAGGGAAATTCTTTACGGCTGTGTCATACAATGACTAGCAAGGCGCGCGACTAGGGAGGGAGGAGTTGGGATTGAACCACCAACCTTCCGGATACTAGACAACCCTGCTATACCACTGCGCCACTGTTGTCCCCTTATGTGGTGTTGCCTCTCATCCATGGGATTGGGCTCACCCCAAAAAACACTAATGAATGAAGAATGGTACCAAAAGGTCCTGCAGGAGAAACTTCTGCCAATAATCCAGGAGCAGTTTGATGGAGATCTGTGTGTTTTCCAGCATGATGAAGCACCATGTCAAGGCAAAAGTGATAATCAAGTGGCTTGGAGAGCATGCCACAATGAATTGCAGAAGTTATGAAGAAAAAAAGTCAACACTGTAAATATTGACTCTTCATGCAAATTTGATGTATTTGGCAATAAATATCTTTAAAAGTTATGAAATTATTATAATTCTTCTTCAATTTAGCATTGAAACATGTGTAAAAAATAATCACAAGCAGGAAAGTTTGTAAAATGTGAAATTTGTGCCACTGCCAAAAACTTTTGCCCATGACTGTAGGTGCACCTTGGCAGCCACCACTGTAGTTTACCACTGTCACTTTGTGTATGAATGTGGTGTGAATGAATAATGCATCTGTTAAGGGCCTTCGAGTGTCCTAAAAAGCGCTATATAAGTTCAATGTATTCTTATTATTATTATTATTAAATCGCTTTGGTTGTAGTAAGGCGCTTTATAAATAAAGGTTGATCGATTGATCAATTAAAAATGATCAATTAAAAATTTTTTTTGCAGGCTACCATAACGAGCTGGCTTACCGCAATGATGATGGGTCGTTTAGTACGTTTGTCAATGGAATAAACAGCACCTGGTAAGGCACTCGAACATCCATTCATTGAAATATACCTTTTGTGAGTTTGTATTGTATGTGCAACAAAATGAAACTAAACTAAATGCACTCTCTCTTGTCTTATTTAAGGCTGACAGCCTATGTTCTCAAGGTGTTTTCCATGTCCCACCCTCTGGTAAAAGTGGAAAACAACGTGCTCTGTAATGCTGTAAACTTCCTGATTCTCAAAACACAGGAACCTGATGGCAAGTTTTGCGAAGTTGGAAGAGTAGTCCATGGCGAGATGATTGTAAGTTCACAGATTTAATCCATCTTTCAAAGATGTACATGCCACTCATGACCTGTTTTTCAACTCTGAGGTTGGCAGTTTGATCCCCTGCCCTGGCTATGCACCCATGTGTTGATAAATATAGACTATTTACTGTGTGTGTGTGCGTGCGTGTGTGTAGGGTGATGTGGCCGGCAAAGACTCAGATGTCTCCTTGACAGCCTTCTGCCTCATTGCCATGCAGGAGTCAAAATCAATATGCAATGAATCTGTTAATGTGAGTACTACACTAAAATAATATTTTCTTGAAAAACAATCACCTCACAACATAGAGCTGTTTTTGTCTTTAATTAATAAATCCGATACATAAAATGTATGTTAACAATGACAAAATGAGGACCAATGAGAAAGTAACACTCTGGCAACATGCTAACAATAACCAAACAACCAAATGGTTCAGATTTTTTTTCCTGAACCGTCCCATGCCTAACATACACCAGTGTAAATATGCATGTAAATGTATTAAGTGCATTAAAGTAGCTAGAGTAAGTTTTGAAAATATGGGCGGTTCGTCCTTCTTATGTTTTATATGGATCATATGAAGAAGAAATGTAACATTCCTTAGGGGCAGCAGTGGCTCAGTGGTAGAGCAGGGTTGTCCAATAACCAGAAGGTTGGCGGTTACATTCATGATTCTTCTTGTTGATTTGTCTTTATTTCTCTTTTTTCCATCTGTGCAGAGTCTGTCTTCCAGCATAGACAAAGCAGTGGCATACCTGGAGAAGCGCTTGCCCAATGTTACCAACCCATATGCTATTGCCATGTCATCCTACGCCCTGTCTATTGAAAACAAACTGAACAAGCAGCTCCTCTACAACTTTGTTTCCTCAGGTCTGTTTTCACTCTCTATTTATACTCAGCACTTGATACTTACCAGTACTTACTAAAACATAGGTTACTAGGCTAGTTGTTTAGACATCACTAGTATCATGGTCATACTCATGCATGTGTGTCAGTCAACAACACAACAACAATCAACTATTTATTTCTGCATCCCAAAAAACACATTCATTTGCAGTGAAAGTATTAAGACAAATGTTGCGCCAGTCGCCAGTCATGCCCCACCACATTGGAAGGTGAGCACCTCCAATGGAAGACGGAACCAGGAAACACCAGCAGAAAAACAGAGTAGAATAGTGAAATTTGAAATAGTTTATTTCAAATTTTGTGAAAGCAATAATCAGAGCTTAATCGCAGCAGTTTTAACATTATACAGTAAAGAACTACTATTGATCTAATCTTGTTTAAAATACAGCATAGTAATAAAAAACCCTATTTGTGTGTCTTACAGACTTAGCCCACTGGACTGTACCTAGTGGAGATATTTACACACTGGAGG
Organism: Parambassis ranga; assembly: GCF_900634625.1. Classification (NCBI taxonomy): domain Eukaryota; kingdom Metazoa; phylum Chordata; class Actinopteri; family Ambassidae; genus Parambassis; species Parambassis ranga. The sequence goes on from NC_041035.1 coordinate 3,849,651, forward strand.
CCACAGCTTATGCTCTACTCGCTCTGGTCAAGGCCAAAGTGAGTTAGACCTGTGTGTGTTGGACAAGAAAAGACAGTAAAATATGTTTTATAGTTTTTATTAATATTCCAGTTTCTTTAGGTTGTCTTCATGACAATTTACAAAAACAGTTTTTTTGAATTAACAGAAATACCATGCCAAGTAAACTGGATAATTACTCCTGGATGCGTGTGCATATAACAAATACCCCCCACTCTCCAACGCTCCATTGGTAACAGACATTTCAACTCCTGTCTTGTGTGTGTGTTAATAAAGGCTTTAGAAGATGCAGGACGGGTTGTGAGATGGTTCAATCAACAGGATTTTGTGGGCGGAGGCTACGGTTCAACTCAGGTAACACAAAGTGTTTCTGACCATGCATTTGTTAGTTAGTTAGTTTTTTTACTTCATCTGAGCTTAATCTTGCGTTCTCTCCAGGCTACAATAACTGTGTACCAGGCTGTCGCAGAGTACTGGGCCATAGCTAAAGAACCAGAGTATGATCTGAATGTGGAAATCAAGGTGCAGGGACGGTTAAAGTCGGTCAGGTTCAGCTTCAACAGGAATAACCACTATGCTACAAGAAGAGAAAACGTGAGAATGCATTCATTCATACACACATAACCCATAATGTATATGTGTGTGTGTCCTCTGCTAATCCCTGTGTATATGTGCTATACATTTAAATCCCAAAACAGCTCAAGGATATTAACCAAAATGTGACAGTTGTTGCTACAGGCACAGGAGAAGCAACACTGAAAGTAAGTTGTTAAGTTATTACTTCTTATAGAATTTGTTTATAACAAAACAATATTAAAATTTATCTGTGTGACAGATGGTGTCACTGTATTATGCTGAGCCCAAACTAACAGAAAGTGACTGTAAGAGGTTTAATTTGTCAGTGGAGCTCATCCCAGGTAACTCAGTGCCCTCAGTCACTGTGTATTTTTATCCATTTGTCATGATTTCAACCTATACTTATGCTCATGTTGTTATCCATTAGAGCAAATGGGTGAAGACAACAGGGTATACAAGCTGAAGATTGAGGTTTTGTGAGTACATCACACATGTGATAATTCAGCTACAGTGCAGACATTTTGTAAATTTAATTCTTCCATCTTCTCTGTGTGCAGGCATAAGAACAGCAGCCATGATGCTAGCATGTCAATCTTAGATATCGGTTTGCTTACTGGCTTCACTCCTAACAAAGATGACCTGGATGCAGTAAGCATTTACATATATTCACCTTCAACAGAGTTCAAATATTTAATGTTTAAGAGGATCAAGGTTATGCATCCTAGTGTTTATCTCTCTGTGTAGTTGTCTAGTGGCCATGCCCGGATAATTTCAAAATATGAGATGAACAAATTCCTGTCAGAACGAGGTTCACTCATCCTCTACCTAGACAAGGTGAGGCACCTGTTCTCCCTCCTGTTACCCTTTTTCCACCTTTATTTTTTTTCTTAATTGTGTACATCTGTCCACAGGTATCACACAGTGAACCAGAGGAGATCAGTTTTAGGATCCATCAAGAGATCAAAGTGGGAGTCGTGCAGCCAGCTGCTGTGTCAGTCTATGAATACTATGACCGTAAGTCTAAGTAACATTCAGTTTCTGCTAGCTTCAAGATGTTATATTGTATTTAAATGTATGTACCATTTAAAACATTGCTTCAATTAGCACAAAATCATTTTCAGAAATCTCTCTTTCCATTGCAGAAACGCATTGTGTAAAATTCTACCATCCAGAGAGGAAAGCTGGACATCTACTGCGACTCTGCAATGGTGAAGATTGTCCATGTGCTGAAGGTGAGCATTATTCATTTATCATCCTGCATTATCTATGAACTTAGTTATATTGTATTAGACAACTAAAAATGGGGCCTAAACTAAGTAAGACATTTTCAAACCCAGCAAGTGTGCCGCTTACAAAGTGCATTTTTCCCTAAACGCCCATTAAAATTGGTTTACCATAAATCACCACTTTGTTGCTTGAAACTGTGTCATGAGGTGTTTCAATGGAGGACACAGATGCAGAAGAGGAGCCAGAGGTAAGAGTTAAACAAGATCCTTTAATACTAGCTAGGGTTTGGTACACAGGTGATGAGTCAGCGCGGCAACAGTACAAAAGGCAAAAACCATAGTCCGAAAGTCCAAGCAGAGTCAAACACAAGAGAAACCAAAAACACAGGGCTGAATGCTGAAACACCAAAAAACTCACGAAGGCCAACAGGCTGTAAAAAGACTGGTACACTTGGATTACTCACAAGACGAACTGGCAACGCGAGGGAAGAAAGACACAGACTATATACAAAGGGAGGCGGGAAGGCAATAGGACACAGGTGAGGCACATTAGGGCGGAGCAGGTAATCAACGGGAGGGGGAGGGAACACACATGAGGAAGGGGAAGTCAAGACACCTGAAACAAGAGGGGGAAACACAATGAAAACAGAACTAATGCGAAGGTAAACAAACTTCAAAATAAAAGCCCTGGCTCAAACCATGTCTAAATAAGCACCAATCAATCAACACATACATAAGTCAATTAAAAACGTAGGGGTCACACAAATTAAAAAATTAAATATTTAATAATTTCCAAAATAACATGGCGCTGTGTATCATCGATGAGCAATACTGAATTTTATATCCGCAGTGCTGTTTTCATTCAGCTACTACCAGCTGATATATGCCAATAGAGCATGGAGCCTAGTAAATTTAACTTGCAGTGCAAGTATGCTATCCATTTTAAAGTGAGAGAGGGACTGAATGAAGCAGCTCCACCTTCTTCCCCAAATGTGGTCACATTTGATTTCCAAAAAATAATTTGACAATAGTGACAAACGGAATGAGACAGAGGCCTCAGGCAGCATCAGCTCATCTTTATTTTTGTTGGATTTTACCTCAGATTCTTTGATCGTCACATGTATTCACACACAGTTACCTGGTGCCTATGTTTGTGTTTACAGAGAACTGCAGCATGCAGAAGAAGGGAGACATTAGCAATGAACTGCGCACACAAACAGTTTGTGAGAGTACTAGGACCCACAAAATCGAGTTTGGTAAGAAAACTGCATATGAAAGATGACTGCATATGACTGCATATGAAAATATGCAGTCTCTGAGTGTTTGTGAGGAGGGATCCACGTTGTCTCTCTGTCTGCAGTGTACAAAGTGAAAGTGGAAGAGTTCCAGCAAGATTCTACCACAGATCGTTACACAATGCGCATAGAGGAAATCATTAAAGAAGGTGGGTGTCTCTGCTTTCTTTTCCGCTTTCTTCGCTTTCTCTTCCCTGGTTAAAGTGGGCAAATCATCAGCGCTCACCTGTCTAACAGTGGGCCGTTAGCTAGTCCTGCACAAGGCCCTGACTGTCAGGGTTCGTCAGGAGGAGGACACAGGTGCAGTACGCAGAGAGCGGTTCAAAACTCAAAAAACGGTCTTTTATTTAAAGCCAGGAGGGCAAACAAAGCAAACTAAAATCACACAAGTGTGGCAAAAGGACGAGGCGAGGCAAAAACAAGAATTAAACAAAGACTAGAGCTAGGCTGAATCAAAAGACAAACAAAAAGGCAAACAATATTAAAATACATGGCATGGCAAGAAAAACCTGGGTAACGTGGCTTGGCTTCAGGACAAGAACAAACCCCAGGAGCAAACACCAGGTCGTAAAACTGACAGGTTCTGGTCGTTAACTGACCATTAACCAACAAGAGGGATCTTAGTCAGGTGAGTTCCTCCAAGATCCACCCACAGAGGTCCCGAGCGCATAGAGACTCCCCACCAGAACAGCAGCAGAACCAAAGAAGCCACTGGGAAAAAAAGTGAGTTGCCTCAGTTTAAACCCTTGGACATGACTATGACCTAGATGAATGGGAGCATCCACAGACAACCTGTCATTATTTCTGGAGTAAACACCACAGAGCTAGACTGGCAGAGATCATTTAGCTTATCTAGCAGATCACCATACAGGTTGGTTGTTGGATAACTACACTAGAAACAAAGAATCTATTCTGAAGGCAGAATAGATGCTACATCTTCATTATGCAGCAGCATGGTTTGTGTCTAACTGGTTAGCATGCTGACCTTCAGTGGATATCTCCATTTCTTAGGCATAATGTCATAGTTCTTGTTTCCTCACCTTCTGTTTTCTGTTTTTTTTTTCAAGTACAAGCTTACAACTTCCTGCTCTAAGAACCGGCTCTCTCTCTCTGTCTCTCTCCTCTCCTCTATCCCAATTACAGGAAACACTGATGTTGGTGCTTTGGGTAAACTGCGCATATTCCTCACGTTCCCACATTGCAGAGCAGCTTTAAATCTGATTAAAGGGAAAACCTACCTCATCATGGGCTCATCCAGAGACATTCGTAGAGTTGAACAGCATAAAACGTAAGGGTTTCTCCTATTTTTACAAATACATTTTACCTGTCTTGTACGTGTATATGTGTTACTGTTGAATGAAAAGAGTATTTTGTATTCTGCTGTTCTCAGGTATCAGTATGTGCTTGGTGAGAGGACCTGGGTTGAGTATTGGCCAACACCAGGAGAGTGTCAACTTGATCACCGAAATACGTGTTTGGGCTTGGAGGATATGGTCGAAACATACCGAGAATTTAGATGTGAGGACTAGTGCAACTGAAAGAAAGAAAGCCATCTTTGAAATTGGCCTTATTTTGCATTAAATTTCCCTGTTAAACATAGTCTACTATGATATAAAATGTATGCAGAAACTAAACTGTGATTAAAATGTGATCATCTTAGCTGTCTGTGTCAGCTTCTGTGATGATTTCTGTGTGGTTAACTCAGCTTAAATGCACAAAATTGGTAAAGCGCATGGCATACAAGAACATACAAGAACTAGTATGTATTACCTGTGTGCATGTCTGTATGACTGGTCAGTACAGCAGTCTGTAGTTTGATTGCAGCAGGCAGGAATGATTTCCTGTGTCTCTCTGTGGTGCAGCGTGAGTCCGAGTCTGTCTGCTGAACAAGCTCCTGTAGCTGGTCAGCACATTGTGGAGAGGGTTTGAGGGAAAGTCCAGTATAGTGTGGTAGTGGAAAAACACTGAATCGCTCTTCTCTGTATCCATGTTTAACCTTGTTTGTGCGGATGTGACTATGAAAATGTGTACAAGACAGAGAGGAACTGCACCAAAATCATTCCCTCCGACTCCTTGCAGCCCAAGCTGGATTGGACATATCCCCTAGGAGGAGTTCGTAAAAGTGCTGGGAATGAAAGTCCGCCATTTTCCCCAAGGAACACAATAAGGGCACATAGGCAAACACATGCAGGGCCATTATGGAACCTGCGGACAATCCCACTTGGGGCCCATAATGGCAACCCACTCTGGATCGCTAAGTTTTTTCTTAGCAGGCAGAGGGACCCATTCAGCTGTACTTTTACAATGAGCTGAATGATAATCTGTATAAATGATACAGTGTAGTTTGAATTCATAGCATTAAAATAAACAAGATTTCTACATTTCTACAAGTTGCTAAATGTTGGGGGATGTTGATGAAGATTCTCAGTCATCCAGGTCATCATACGTAGAGAAGATTGAAGCAAGGCGTCTGGACTTGTAGAGTTTTCTAGAAGACGTTTCGCTGCTCATCCAAGCAGCTTCATCAGTTCTAACTGTTTGGTGGGGAAACATGGTTTATATGTGGTTACAGACCTATGTGGGTGGGTCTGGGTAAAACTTAAAAAACTTACAAACAATAGCACTAAATGTTTCCATAATTACCTGTGATGTTCTGGCTGACTGGGCCAGGTGTGTCTAACGACTGGCTAACGACTATGAAACTGCCGGAGGGGGACTGATTGACAGCCCTTTGTTCTTACTGTGAGTATGTGCAAACTTCCTGGGAATGGATGGAATCACTGCATTGTATGTGGTGGAAAGATGATGTCTGAGGTCACCACCTCTGTTAAGGGAAGGTTTTTCCAGCTTAACATAGATGGCTTCCTTGACTCCTCTTTCATACCACCTTTCCTCCCTGTCTAAAATGTGAACATTGTTGTCCTCAAAGGAGTGTCCTTTGTCTTTGAGGTGGAGGTGAACAGCTGAGTCTTGTCTTGAGGAGGTGGCTCTCCTGTGCTGAGCCATTCTTCTTTGGAGTGGTTGTTTAGTTTCTCCAATGTACAGATCAGAGCATTCCTCACTGCACTGGACTGCATATATCACATTGCTGTGTTTCTCCCTGGGAATCTTATCCTTCGGGTGAACCAGTCTCTGTCTCAGTGTTGTCATAGGTTTGAAATGGACCGGGATGTCATGGTTGTTGAAGATCCTGCGGAGTTTCTCTGATACTCCTGACACATATGGAATGGAGATGTTCTTTCTCCGCCTGGTGTCGTCCTTCTTCTTGTTGTTGGGGTGTCTTGTTTTTGTGGCTTTGATGAGTGCCCACTTCGGGTAGCCACATGTTTGCAGGGCCTTCCTGATGTGGTGTTGCTCCTTCTTCTTCCCCTCTGAGCTGGTTGGTACAGTTTGTGCTCTGTGCTGCAGGGTCCTGATGACTCCCAGTTTGTGTTCCAGTGGGTGGTGTGAATCAAATAACAGGTACTGTTCCGTGTGTGTAGGTTTCCTGTACACTTCCACATTGAGGCTCCTGTCCTCCTCAATATGTACTGTGCAGTCCAAGAAGGCCAGATTGTTGTCCTTGGTGTCCTCGCGAGTGAACTTGATGTTGTTATCCACTGCGTTGATGTGTTCTGTGAACCGTTCCACTTCGTTGGTCTTGATTTTAACCCAGGTGTCATCCACATACAGTATCTAAACCAGTGGGTGGGGGTGGTTCCAGGATAGGAACTTAGGGCTCTTCTCTCCACTTCTTCCATGTAGAGGTTGGCCACAATAGGAGACACAGGTGATCCCATCGCACAGCCGTGCTTCTGTCTGTAAAAGTTCCCATTGTACTGGAAATAAGTGGTGGTCAGGCAGAGGTCCAGCAGGTCACAGATGTGGTCTGGCGTTAGGTTGGTTCTCTCCTTGAGTGTGCTGTCTTGTGTGAGGCACGTCCTTACCATCTCTGTGGCTTCTGATGTAGGGATGCAGGTGAACAAGGAGGTGACATCAAATGAGACTATGGTGTCGTCTGGGTCCATTTGGATCTTCTCCACCTTGTTCACAAAGTCCTGAGAGTTGTGGATGTGATGTGGTGTGTCACCTACCAGTGGTGTCAGGAGTTCAGCCAAGTGCTTAGTGTAACCCAGGTTAACAGGTTCTCACCAATTGTCCAGTTTACCATTTAATTGGTGAAATTAATCATTTATAAATAAATAGTTGTTTTTTTTTGATAACCTTATTAAAGAGAAACCAGGAAATTAATAGTGTTTTTGATCAAAACAATCTTGGATGTTAACAAAGAAACCAGAAAAATTAATGTATGTAAGTTTTTATATCTGTTAAAACGGATATTTTACTTGAGGTGTGACGAATGTGCCTCTCTGTGTACAAGCAACAGGAACATGAGGAGTTCACGTGATGCAATGTGACCAATCAGATGCTGTTAATGGCGTACGTGTGAAGTGGGACCAACGTCAAGGTAGCTGCGCGCTTACTCTGTTTGCTGCGGATATTACTGGGTTTTTGTGCTCAAGAACCAGATATAGACAACTTCTTTGTCACTGTAATCACCGCCGTGGGCAGCGGAGTTTGCGGTGGATCGATTAGTGGACCGTGTGTTCCGCAAGGGAAGCGAAGGAGAAAGTAAGTTGTGCTTAGTAGTCGCTATGGTGCTAGCTTAGGCTGGCAGCCACATGTGCTTTTGCTAAACACTGATATTTTGCATTGCTGAACTCCCATGTCCCTGTTTCTTCAAAAGCTGAACCTGGACTGTTGAGAGCCGTGTGATCTGCGTTTATGCTGGTGTGCGTGTGTATATGACGTTTGAGCCTCTGGTGAGTAAAACTGATATTAGTTTTAAGAGGAGGTAAAGTGTGCAATTGTTAATATGGATTTAGGAGGCGTGTTTTGCTTAAAAATATTGTTTGTATTACCATGTTAAAATATATTTTCCTCTCTGTTATTTGAGAGTGAGTGAAAAAAAGGAAAATAGGAGATGAGTATGGAAAGTAATGGTTCAATCATTGTCTCATGTTAAAGTTATGTTTATAATCTGTTCAGTTGATGGACATCCATCCATCCATCCATCCATCTTCTACCGCTTATCCGGGGCCGGGTCGCGGGGGCAGCAGTCTAAGCAGGGACACCCAGACTTCCCTCTCACCAGACACTTCCTCCAGCTCCTCTGGGGGAATCCCGAGGCGTTCCCAGGCCAGCCGAGAGACATAGTCTCTCCACCGCGTCCTGGGTCTTCCCCGGGGCCTCCTCCCAGTGGGACATGCCCGGAACACCTCCCCAGGGAGGCGTCCAGGAGGCATCCGAACCAGATGCCCAAGCCACCTCAGCTGGCTCCTCTCGATGTGGAGGAGCAGCGGCTCTACTCCGAGCTCCTCTCGGGTGACTGAGCTTCTCACCCTATCTCTAAGGGAGCGCCCAGCCACCCTTCGAAGGAAACTCATTTCGGCCGCCTGTATTCGCGATCTCATTCTTTCGGTCACTACCCAAAGCTCATGACCATAGGTGAGGGTAGGAACGTAGATTGACCGGTAAATCGAGAGCTTCGCCTTCCGGCTCACCTCCTTCTTCACCACAACAGACCGGTACAGCGACCGCATTACTGCGGAAGCTGCACCGATCCGTCTGTCAATCTCCCGCTCCATTTTCCCCTCACTCGTGAACGAGACCCCGAGATACACAAACTCCTCCACTTGGGGCAGGAACTCTCCTCTGACCCAGAGAGGACAAACTACCTTTTTCCGGTCGAGAACCATGGCCTCAGACTTGGAGGTGCTGATTCTCATCCCAGCCGCTTCACACTCGGCTGCAAACCGTCCCAGTGCACACTGGAGGTCCCGGCTCGATGAAGCCAACAGGACAACATCATCTGCAAAAAGCAGAGATGAAATCCTATGGTTCCCGAACCAGATCCCCTCTGGTCCCTCGCTGCGCCTAGAAATTCTGTCCATAAAAATTATGAACAGAACCGGTGACAAAGGGCAGCCCTGCCGGAGTCCAACATGCACTGGGAACAGGTCTGACTTACTGCCGGCAATGCGAACCAAACTCCTGCTCCGGCCATACAGGGACCTAACGGCCCTCAGCAGAGGGCCACGGACCCCATACTCCCAGAGCACCTCCCACAAGATGCCGCGAGGGACACGGTCGAACGCCTTCTCCAAGTCCACAAAACACATGTGGACTGGTTGGGTGAACTCCCATGAACCCTCCAGCACCCTGCGGAGGGTATAGAGCTGGTCCAGTGTTCCGCGGCCAGGACGAAAACCACATTGCTCCTCCTTAATCCGAGGTTCGACTATAGGCCTAATTCTCCTCTCCAGTACCCTGGCGTAGACTTTCCCAGGGAGGCTGAGGAGTGTGATCCCCCTGTAGTTGGAGCACACCCTCCGGTCCCCCTTTTTAAAAAGAGGGACCACCACCCCGGTCTGCCAGTCCAGCGGCACTGCCCCCGATTGCCACGCGATGTTGCAGAGGCGTGTCAACCAAGACAGCCCCACAACATCCAGAGACTTAAGGTACCCAGGGCGAATCTCATCCACCCCCGGTGCCTTGCCGCCGGGGAGCTTTTTGACTACCTCGGCAACTTCAGCACAGGTGATGAACGAGTCCACCACTGAGTCATCAGCCTCCGCTTCCATAATGGAAGGCGTGTTGGTGGGATTGAGGAGACCCTCAAAGTACTCTTTCCACCGTCCAACCACCCCCTCAGTCGAGGTCAACAGCTCCCCACCTCCACTGAATACAGTGTTGGCAGAGTACTGCTTCCCCCTCCTGAGGCGCCGGACGGTTTGCCAGAATCTCTTTGAGGCTGACCAATAGTCCTCCTCCATGGCCTCCCCGAACTCCTCCCAGGCCCGAGTTTTTGCCTCTACAACTGCCCTTGCTGCAGCACGCTTGGCCTGCCGATACCTATCAGCTGCTTCAGGAGTCCCACAAGCCAACCAGGCCCGATAGGACTCCTTCTTCAGCTTGACGGCATCCCTGACCTCCGGTGTCCACCACCGGGTCCGGGGATTGCCGCCACGACAGGCACCAGAGGCCTTGCGGCCGCAGCTTCGGGCAGCTGCATCGACAATGGAGGTGGAAAACATAGTCCACTCCGACTCAATGTCTCCAGCCTCCCTCGGAATCTGGGTGAAGCTCTCCCGGAGGTGGGAGTTGAAGATCTCCCTAGCGGAGGGTTCGGCCAAACGCTCCCAGCAGACCCGCACAGTACGTTTGGGCCTGCCGGGCCCGTCCAGCCTCTTCCCCCGCCAACGGATCCAACTCACCACCAGGTAGTGATCAGTTGACAGCTCAGCCCCTCTCTTCACCCGAGTGTCCAAAACACAAGGTCGAAGGTCAGCTGACACGATTACAAAATCGATCATTGACCTCCGGCCTAGGGTGTCCTGGTGCCAAGTGCACCGATGGACAACCTTGTGCTCGAACATGGTGTTCGTTATGGACAAACCATGCCCAGCACAGAAGTCCAATAACAAAACACCACTCGGGTTCAGATCGGGGAGGCCGTTCCTCCCAATCACGCCTCTCCAGGTGTTACTGTCACTGCCCACGTGGGCGTTGAAGTCTCCCAGCAAGATGACCCCGGTTGGGGTGCCATCCAGCACCCCTCCCAGAGACTGTAAGAAGGTCAAGTACTCTACACTGCTGTTCGGCGCATACGCCGAAACCACAGTGAGAGACCTCTCCCCAACCCGGAGGCGCAGGGAGGCGACCCTCTCACATACTGGGGAAAACTCCAACACATGGCAGCTAAGCTGTGGGGCTATAAGCAAGCCCACACCAGCCCGCCGCCTCTCACCATGGGCAACTCCAGAATAGAAGAGAGTCCAACCCCTCTCAAGGAGTTGAGTTCCAGAACCCAAGCTGTGCGTGGAGGCGAGCCCGACTATATCTAGTCGGTACCGCTCGGCCTCCCGCACAAGCTCAGGCTCCTTCCCCCCCAGAGAGGTGACATTCCATGTCCCCAGAGCCAGTTTCTGTGTCCGGTGATCAGGTCGCCGAGGCCCCCGCCTTCGACTGCCACCCAATCCACTCTGCACCGGCCCCTTAAGCTGGATCCATACTCCGCGAGACAAAGACATTTTTCCCCCCTGCAGACGTTACGCCCACAAAATGACGTCATTTTTTGTCTCTGACCGCCCGCTGATCCGCACTTTTGTGCACAGGGTCCGGGCCGAACTTTGTCTTTCAAGGCTGTGCGGCAACCATGCTGTGATTGGTCGGAATTTATTGTGGGCGTGATGAAAGTGGAGAAGCGCAAGAGCCTCTCCAGGTATATAGGTAGGTGTGTAAACAGCACTGATTCAACAGATTTAGATAAGACCATACTGGTTTGCATGATGAGCAATAAAAGAAAGAAAGAAAGGCAAGTCAGGGTGATTTGTCACCAATAACTCCAGACAGCCGTTCACACATACCAGATGGTGACTGTTATTACCATTCTATATACTCCTACATACCCGGGCATAATAGGCTCGTTAACAATGTCTGTATATCTTTGCTATTGTTACTTTTAATGTCGCATCTTCACAGCTCATCACCGGACAGTTTGAAGTATCGCAGGCATATTGGAACACAGTAGATGTGCAAATGTGGTCATAAAGGCACAAACACTGAATCTTTGCTATTGTTACTTTTAATGTCGCATTTTCACAACTCATCGCCGGACATCTCACGCTGTTGCAGGCCCCCTCTCTGTATAATGCCCTCTTGCCATGGCACACGTCCTTGTGGTGTGTTAAAAAACTCAGTAAAGTCTTTCCTTATAGTTTAGTGGGCGGGCCGTATGAGGAGTTCTGCACACACGCGTCTCGCGGAGTATGGTACCTTAGAGCGGAAAAGACCTTTTTTTTGTATCTCTTACCACCCGTGGAGCGTGTTCTCCGCTCTTTGTCTCGCGGAGTATGGATCCAGCTTTACGGTTCCTCCCACCGGTGGTGGGCCCATGGGAGGGCGGCCCCACGTCGCTCCTTCGGGCTAAGCCCGGCCGGGCCCCGTGGGGAAAGGCCCGGCCACCAGGCGCTCGCATTCGAGCCCCAACCCCGGGCCTGGCTCCAGGGTGGGGCCCCGGCTGCGCCATACCGGGCGACGTCACGGTCCTTGATTTTATTTGCCTCATAAGGGGGTTTTTGGACCGCTCTTAGTCTGGCCCATCACCCAGGACCTGTTTGCCTTGGGAGACCCTGCTGGGGGCATTAAGCCCCCGACAACATAGCTCCTAGGATCATCTGGGCACTCAAACCCCTCCACCACAGTAAGGTGGCGGTCCATGGAGGGGCAGTTGATGGACAATGAGGACAATTATAATTGAGAGACCATGTTTTAATGTACATGGTTGTGTATATACAGTGGGGAAAAAAGTATTTAGTCAGCCACCAATTGTGCAAGTTCTCCCACTTAAAAAGATGAGAGAGGCCTGTAATTTTCATCATATGTATACCTGAACTATGAGAGACAAAATAAGAAAAGAAAATGTAGAAAATCACATTGTAGGATTTTTAATGAATTAATTGGTAAATTCCTCAGTAAAAGAAGTATTTGGTCACCTACAAACAAGCAAGATTTCTGGCTCTCACAGACCTGTAACTTTTTCTTTAAGAGGCTCCTCTGTCCTCCACTCGTTACCTGTATTAATGGCATCTGTTTGGAGTCGTTATCAGTATAAAAGACACCTGTCCACAACCTCAAACAGTCACACTCCAAACTCCACTATGGCCAAGACCAAAGAGCTGTCAAAGGACACCAGAAACAAAATTGTAGACCTGCACCAGGCTGGGAAGACTGAATCTGCAATAGGTAAGAAGCTTGGTGTGAAGAAATCAACTGTGGGAGCAATTATTAGAAAATGGAAGACATACAAGACCACTGGTAATCTCCCTCGATCTGGGGCTCCACGCAAGATCTCACCCCGTGAGGTCAAAATGATCACCAGAACTGTGAGCAAAAATCCCAGAACCACACGGGGGGACCTAGTGAATGACCTCCGGAGAGCTGGGACCAAAGTAACAAAAGCTACCATCAGTAACACACTGCGCCGCCAGGGACTCAAATCCTGCAGTGCCAGACGTGTCCCCCTGCTTAAACCAGTACATATCCAGGCCCGTTTGAAGTTTGCTAGAGAGCATTTGGATGATCCAGAAGAGGATTGGGAGAATGTCATATGGTCAGATGAAACCAAAATAGAACTTTTTGGTAAAAACTCAACTTGTCGTGTTTGGAGGAGAAAGAATGCTGAGTTGCATCCGAAGAACACCATACCTACTGTGAAGCATGGGGGTGGAAACATCATGCTTTGGGGCTGTTTTTCTGCAAAGGGACCTGGACGACTGATCCGTGTAAATGAAAGAATGAATGGGGCCATGTATCGTGAAATTTTGAGTGAAAACCTCCTTCCATCAGCAAGGGCATTGAAGATGAAACGTCGCTGGGTCTTTCAACATGACAATGATCCCAAACACACCGCCCGGGCAACAAAGGAGTGGCTTCGTAAGAAGCATTTCAAGGTCCTGGAGTGGCCTAGCCAGTCTCCAGATCTCAACCCCATAGAAAATCTTTGGAGGGAGTTGAAAGTCCGTGTTACCCAGCGTCAGCCCCAAAACATTACTGCTCTAGAGGAGATCTGCATGGAGGAATGGGCCAAAATACCAGCAAAAGTGTGTGAAAACCTTGTGAAGACTTACAGAAAACGTTTGACCTCTGTCATTGCCAACAAAGGGTATATAACAAAGTATTGAGATGACATTTTGTTATTGACCAAATACTTATTTTCCACCATAATTTGCAAATAAATTCTTTAAAAATCCTACAATGTGATTTTCTGGATTTTTGTTTCTCATTTTGTCTCTCATAGTTGAGGTATACCTGTGATGAAAATTACAGGGCTCTCTCATCTTTTTAAATAGGAGAACTTGCACAATTGGTGGCTGACTAAATACTTTTTTCCCCACTGTATGTGTTTATATGTCCTTATTTATATGTAAAGACATATTCTGTTATAAGAATTTTATTTTAACCCTATTTTGGCCTATACAGGCCGGGTCTTTTCTTTATGTGGATCCCTGGGTTCGAGATCTGTGTGAAGACTTCTTCTGCTGGGATTCTCCCTATTCTGTAAAGGTAGAGGGGGACCTCAGTGGTCGTGGCGAGCCATCCAACCCAGAATTTTGACTTTATGTATGATTTTGTGACCCATTTTGTTAAATTAGACTAAGGCTTCACATGTTCATAGATGCTCTGTTTTTTTTAATAACATTCGTTTGCATCTATTCTTTGGCTCTGTGAGTTTTACTTTTCCACTCAATGCAAATTGCTAATACCCCTTTCTTCTATAGCGGGTTTAGACTTCTGGTTTGGTCCACAAGATAATTAATACACTAAAAGAAAATATATCTGTATCACCCAGTCTTTACCACCAACAGTTAAGGTGGGTTACAGAAATTTTGGCGAGCCAGCCAGGAGAAAGTGGAGTATTATTGAGTGGCAAGAGTAATACTGTACAATGGATATAGTGAAACATGAAGGGATTAATGTTTGTAACTCAGTCCTTATTAGTGGGTTGACTCAAACAGAAGTAGATGAGGAGCTTGAGAAACACCTAGAACGCTATGGCTCTATTAACAGAGTACTAGTGATCGATGACCCAAGATCAGAGTACCATATGTGCTCCATTTTAGAATTTGCTCATAACTCTGCAATGCACACACTTAGACCCATACTGCCAATAGAGTATCAGAGCTCAATTGAGGCAAACATTACTTTTCAGGTGCGATCCTTAGATAGTGTTTACACTAGCACTGCTAGCAGTAGCGCCACCAAGGGATATCTTGAGGAACTGCAAGCTATTGCTAATAAGAGTGGGAGGTCATTTGAAAGTGTGCTCCAGGAGGAACTGAGGAAGATAAGTGCAGGGAAAGGTGTGAGCCTCCCTGCTGACGCTGCACCGGTTGAAGCCCCTCAAATAAGCAGTTATGATGCAACTGGCAACGAGGTCAAAGATGTTAATGCACCATTGCAGGTCATACAGCCGTCTCTTCTCCTTGGCTCTGTCTCACCTGAGATAGTCAGGAACTTACCTGCTGTGTTTCCCCCATCTCCATTGCCCAGACATGGTCAGCATAGATTAAGAGGTGATGCCCAAGCAGCATCAACACCAGCTCTACAAAGGCTTGAGACCGCTACCAGGAGTCCACAGGCAGCGTCCTTGCCTACCAGTGTGAATGGTCAGTCACAGCTTGTTATGTTGACTGCTGCACCATCGCCCAGCATGGCTGCTAACTTAAATGCTAACCATCAGGAGCTGTCAAACAAAGCTAGTGGTGGTGATGACACTGCTGCAACAACATGTCCGGTGCTTACCATGAATGATGTGAATCCCCCTGTGGTACAAAGGGTCGTTGTCGAGCATGTTGTGCGAGCTAATGAAGCTATGTCCCCCATGCACTCTTCGTTTCGCCTCAGGCCCTTCTCTGGGAAGATTCCTCGTCCAAACAATGAACTTGATTACGACACCTGGAGGGCAAATGTTGATTTGTTCTTGACCGACCCTTCCATGTCTGATCTGCACAGAACTCGCAAGATCTTAGACAGCTTATTGCCTCCAGCTACTGATCTTATCAAACATGTTAGCCCTCAGACGTTGCCATCAGTGTATCTCCAGTTACTAGATTCAGTCTATGGCTCTGTGGAGGATGGAGATGAGCTTTTGGCCAAGTTTATGGGGACACTGCAAAACAATGATGAGAAGCCTTCTGATTATCTGAACCGCTTGCAAGTTGCTCTAAGTGCTGTGGTCAGACGAGGTCGTGTTGCAGAACGTGAGCAAAGCCGCTATCTCTTGAAGCAGTTCTGTCGAGGCTGCTGGAATGATGGATTGATCGCTGATCTTCAACTGGAGCGGAAATCTAGTGCACCGCCCTCGTTCGCTGAGCTAGTGCTGCTAATCAGGACAGAGGAAGATAAACAGGCAAGTAAGCATAATCGTATGAAAAGACATCTAGGGCTGCATAAGCAAAACCCCACTGCTTTAAAGTTGAGGGCTGCGTCGCAGCAGTTAGCTGCATGCAGTTGTGCTGCACCTGAAAAGGAGGTCACGGAGACTGAATCCTTGAAGAAACAGCTTAATGAGGTGCAGACCCAGGTTGCTGCCATACAGACTGCAGCCCTACGTAAAGCCAAAGCCAACTGTCCTGATGTAACTGAAATCAACACATTGAAAAGACATATTGCTGACATTCAAGTGCAGGTTGCTGATATGAGGAAAGCGGCTCAGGGAGAAAAGAAAGACCACCTTGAAGCCACAGAGATTGAGACACTGAAACATCAGCTTGCCCTTCTTCAAGCACAGATGACGCGACCTCAAGCTCAGAGTCATCAGATACAACCACCTGCTTTCTCAAAGGATTTCTCCATGACAGCCCGATACAAGTCACCCCACAAGAGAGTAAGTGGAGAGTCCAGTTCAGGGCCACCAGTAAACAGTAGGCCCCGTCCATGGTACTGTTTCTGCTGCGGCGGAGATGCGCACCTTGCAGTCAACTGTGGAAGTGAACCAAATCCCCTTCTGGTTGAAGAAAAAAGGCGGCTACTTAAGGAGAAGCAATGGCAATGGGATCAGCAGAATAGCAACACTGGCACCCAGCAGTTAAACTGCTAGAAGCCCCTGTTGCAGGGCAGACAGGGACTAAAAGATTGAACAAACGCCCTAGAAAAACAAAGCGAGTGACTAAGCAGTGTGGTAATGCTCAGACCACCCCCACTATACTGTCACCAAAGCTGGTTGGGACAAAATGTACTGCTCAAATCACCATTGAAGGCCATAAAGTCAACTGCCTGCTAGACACAGGCTCTCAGGTGACCACTATTCCGCTGTCATTTTTCCAGACCCACTTGTCTCAGTATTCTTTGAAATCTTTGGATGATCTTTTGGATGTAGAGCTGCAAATAGAAGGAGCCAATGGAGGGGCTGTGCTTTACCTTGGGTATGTAGAGCTCAACCTTGTGTTTCCAGAGGAGTTTTTAGGCAAAGAAACTGAAGTCTCTACATTAGTGTTGGTTGTCCCTGATGTGAACAGTATACCCCAAATCCTCATTGGCACAAACTCATTAGACATCCTTTATTCTAACTACACTCAACAAAAATATAAACGCAACACTTTTGTTTTTGCTCCCATGTTTCATGAGATGGACTTGAAGATCTAAACTTCATTCCAGATACACAATATTACCATTCCTCTCAAACATTGTTCACAAATCTGTCTAAATGTGTGATAGTGAGCACTTCTGCTTTGCTGAGATAATCCATCCCACCTCACAGGTGTGCCACATCAAGATGCTGATCTGACATCATGATTAGTGCACAGGTGTACCTCAAACTGCCCACAATAAAAGGCCACCCTGAAATGTGCAGTTTTGTCTCACAGCAAAATGCCACAGATGCCACAAGCATTGAGGGAGCGTGCAATTGGCATGCTGACAGCAGGAATGTCAACCAGATCTGTTGCTCGTGCATTGAATGTTCATTTCTCCACCATAAGCCGTCTCCAAAGGCGTTTCAGAGAATATGGCAGTACATCCAACCGGCCTCACAACCGCAGACCACGAGTAACCACACCAGCCCAGGACCTCCACATCCAGCAGGTTCACCTCCGAGATCGTCTGAGACCAGCCACTCAGACAGCTGCTGAAACAATTGGTTTGCATAACCAAACAATTTCTGCACAAACTGTCAGAAACCGTCTCAGGGAAGCTCAACTGCATGCTCGTTGTCCTCATCGGGATCTTAACCTGACTCCAGATCGACGCCGTAACAGACTTGAGTGGGCAAATGCTCACATTCGATGGCGTCTAGCACGTTGGAGAGGTGTTCTCTTCACGGATGAATCTCGGTTTACATTGTTCAGGGCAGATGGCAGACAGCGTGTGTGGCGTTGTGTGGGTGAGTGCTTTGCTGATGTCAATATTGTGGATCGAGTGGCCCATGGTGGTGGTGGGGTCATGGTATGGGCAGGCATCTGTTATGGACAAAGAACACAGGTGCATTTTATTGATGGCATTTTGAATGCACAGAGATACCGTGATGAGATCCTGAGGCCCATTGTTGTGCCATACATCCATGAACATCACCTCATGTTTCAGCAAGATAATGCACGGCCCCATGTTGCAAGGATCTGTACACAATTCTTGGAAGCTGAAAATGTCCCAGTTCTTGCATGGCCAGCATACTCACCGGACATGTCACCCATTGAACATGTTTGGGATGTGCTTGACCGGCGTATACGACAGCGTGCACCAGTTCCCACTAATATCCAGCAACTTCGCACAGCCATTGAAGAGGAGTGGACCAACATTCCACAGGCCACAATAGACAATCTGATAAACTCTATGCGAAGAAGATGTGTTGCACTGCATGAGGCAAATGGTGGTCACACCAGATACTGACTGGTTCTGAGTCCCCAGACCGCCAATAAAGCAGAAACAAAATGCACATTTCAGGGTGGCCTTTTATTGTGGGCAGTTTGAAGTACACCTGTGCACTAATCATGATGTCAGATCAGCATCTTGATGTGGCACACCTGTGAGGTGGGATGGATTATCTCAGCAAAGCAGAAGTGCTCACTATCACACATTTAGACAGATTTGTGAACAATGTTTGAGAGGAATGGTAATATTGTGTATCTGGAATGAAGTTTAGATCTTCAAGTCCATCTCATGAAACATGGGAGCAAAAACAAAAGTGTTGCGTTTATATTTTTGTTGAGTGTATTTTCATCATTTGGCTAATTCTTAAAAAAATGTATTCCCAACCCTTGTTGTAATTGCTTAATTTGTTTTCTTTTCTTTTTTTTTGTTCTGTAAAGAACGTTGTAACTTTGTTTTTGAAAAATGCTGTATAGATAAAATTATTAATCTAGTTAAAAATGCTGTTATAAAATGATCAGATCGATCGTGAGGTTTATAGTTATTGTGTTTCACTCTCAGTGTATGTTACCATAAAAACACCAATGCTGCTTTTGTATCATTTGTACATGGACACTCCTGGCTGAGAGAGTATATGTTATATGTTGTCCTCAGTGTGTTGTTGCAGAATGCACAGTGATGCAGATACACATACATAGAAGCAGATACACAGAGAGACATGTTATCTCAAGCTGTTCTCGTGACCTCAGTGTTGTATGTCGTGACATCTCCTAAGCTGAGTGTTTTGTCACATCCCTAATCTACTAATCAGCAGATAAGTAGCATGAATAAGGGCAGTGTGCAGTCAGAGCTGATATCCCGGTGTATACTTTATGATGTTTGGAAAGTCTCATAAAGATTTATTAAAAAATGTAGTAAAACCTGTGTCTCCCTGATTTAAACCCTGAAATAATGAAGGCACAAATATTCAGAGATCAGTTTGTCTGATAAAGTCCAGTCTCTGTGTTAGAATGAAAGTTTTAGCAGGTGTTCCTGTGATTTTTTGTCATGAATCCTAAATAAACAGCTACACTATCATGCTCACACACTAGCCACCTCCGAGACTTTACATCATGAGGGGCCCATTCAGCTTGACTTTTACAATCAGCTGAATGACAATATTAATGGTACAGTGTCGTTTGAATCCATGGCATTAAAATGTGCAAAGTTTTACTGAAAAAAAACAGTAAAAAGATCTTGGAGGCCAGGAGATTTTTACACCTAGTGTGAGGCATTAGTAGTAGAAAAATACCACAGGAAGCTGTGGGTAGATAAAAATCATCAAAGTGTCATTTGGAGATATGTGCTCTCACACTTTAGCAAATACTTTTCCTCTAAACTAAATATCTGAGTGCTGGAAATGTAAAAACAAAAAGTGCCAATTCTGTCAATGTGAATATAGAGAAAGCTGCAGAAGGTGAATCCACTTTTTCAGCTATGAAATAAGACAAAGAGATGTTTTCTGTCAGGGTTTGTGTGGGTGAGTCCAAAGTCAAAACTCAAAATCACACACACAGTGGAAAAATGCAAAAAGCAAAACAGGATCACAAAACGAGAGTTCCAGGAACAAAACATGGCAAGGCAAGGTTACCGGAGGATTGCGAAGTCCAGGCTGGTAATGTGCACACACATTACCCAAACGTGACGAGATCATCATCACGACATCGCTCCTCCCGTCTGGAGCCCGCCCTCTGGCCGAGACGGGAGGAGCGACGCCGTCTGGAGCGACGCCGTCTGGGGCCCGCCCTCTGGCCGAGACGGGAGGAGCGACGTCGTCTGGAGGCCGAGACGGGAGGAGCGACGTCGTCTGGAGGCCGAGACGGGAGGAGCGACGAGACGGGAGGAGCGACGTCGTCTGGAGGCCGAGACGGGAGGCCGAGACGGGAGGAGCGACGAGACGGGAGGAGCGACGTCGTCTGGAGGCCGAGATGGGAGGAGCGACGAGACGGGAGGAGCGACGTCGTCTGGAGGCCGAGACGGGAGGAGCGACGAGACGGGAGGAGCGACGTCGTCTGGAGGCCGAGATGGGAGGAGCGACGTCATCTGGAGGGCGAGACGGGAGGAGCGACGTCGTCTGGAGCCCGCCCTCTGGCGGCCGAGACGGGCGGAGCGACGCCCGCCCTCTGGCGGCCGAGACGGGAGGAGCGACGCCGTCTGGAGCCCGTGGTCAGTGGGAGGGGCAGCAGGAGCGAGAGTGGAAAAGAGCAACTGGAAATTTTGGTTGAGGTCAGCGGCTTGGCGCTAGGAGCTGCCCGAGACCTCCACGAGGGACTGGTGAAGGCGGTCCAGCTGTTCCTCCTGCTGCGCCAGCCCTCGGCCCTGGCTGGCCAGCGCCGAGCGTACTGCCTGCGTCCATGGTGGCCAGTTTGTACTGTCAGGGTTTGTGCGGGTGAAAGAGGACACAGGCGCAGAATGCGGTGCAGTACTCGAGCAGAGTCTTTATTAAAAAGCCAGGAGGGCAACAAGTCCAAAGTCAAAACTCAAAATCACACACACGGTGGAAAAATGCAAAAAGCAAAACAGGATCACAAAACGAGAGTTCCAGGAACAAAACATGGCAAGGCAAGGTTACCGGAGGATTGTGAAGTCCAGGCTGGTAATGTGCACACACATTACCCAAACGTGACAAACTGGCCGAGAGTGCAGGGAAGACAAAGACTATATACACAGGGAGCAGGGTAGACAACTAGACACAGGTGTGACACATGAGGGAGGATCAGGTAATCACCAGGAGGAGGAGGGAGAACACAAGGAGGGGGATGTCAAGACACCTGAAACGAGAGGAGAGTCAGTGATACAGAACTTAACAGGAAATACCAAAATAAAACAGGAAGTACACAAGCACAAAAATAACACAAACCAAATCTATCAATGATTTGTGTCTGATTTATGCCTAGTTTGTTTTCAGAAGAAACAATTCAATCACCCCCCCCCACACACACAAACACACACACAGGATGAGCTAAGCAGAAAGATGTGTTCCCTGATGTTTACTTTGTTTCTGGGAGCCTCATCTTTTATCTGGCTCTTGGCTCCAGCAGGTAAGAGAAGGAAATTAAAACTTTTCAGATATAAGGAAATATTTTTTACAAACCATTCTGAACTCTATTTAACCATTCAAAATCTACTTTTTATATTATTAGGGCCCGTTCAGCTTCACTTTTACAGTCAGCTGAATGACAACATTAATACCAAAGTGTTGTTTGAATCCATGGCATTAAAATGTGCAAAGTAGTACTGAAAAAAGTTTTTTACTGTGAGGCATTAGTGGTATAAAAATACCACAGGAAGAAGTAAGTAGATAAAAATCAAGTGTCATTTGGAGACGTGTCACTCTTACAGGGTCCTCACACTTCAGAAAGAACAGAGTCAAGTACAACTTCCAAAGGTTTATATAATATTACATGGACAAAAGAATATGCAAACATAACCAGGTATACACAGGAGGTGTATGAACAACCTTTGATTAGATGTTTTTAGTTTTCTGAAAACAGCTGTTTCTTTATTTCTCCTTTTATACTAAGACTTAAACTGGTCTGCTACCATTCAGTATTTGTGTTAACTCTGTCACTGATGGGATACAAATTCAATTCTCTCAGGACCAACATAGCCTCTCAAACACCAGATTTCTTACTGAAGAATGGATGAATTATACTATAATGAAACCTCAGTGCAACAAGTGTGTGATGCAAACATGTTCTACAGCTGTCAGGAATCCAGGTGGAGCCAGGGCCTTTATTTCGGTATTTTGTTGTTTTGCCTTAGTTCCTGCTTTATTTCCTGTTTTTGCATTTGCTTCCTGTTTTATTTTGAAAAATAACTGAACCTCCTCTCATTTCAGGTGTCTTGACTTCCCCTTCCTCGTGTGCTCCCTCCCCGTCCTGTTGATTACCTGCTCCTCCCTAATGTGTTTCACCTGTGCCTCTTTGTCTGCCCTACTCCCCGTGTATTTAGTGAGTTTCCCCTTTCACTAGGTGCCAGTTTGTTACGTATGTTAGTGAATCTTCGTCTCGTCTCTCATGCCTTGTCAGCCCAAAGCTTTCAGCCTTGTTCTCTGGTAAAGATTCATGAGTATCATGCCTAGCTCTTGTTTTTGTAATTTTTGATTACCTTGATTTCTCCAACCAAGCCTGGTTCTTGCTCCCACAGCTAGTGGTGATCTTTTGTTTATTGACTCTGGTACTGACCTTCTCAGTATTATTAAAGACAATTGTTATTTTTTAACCGCTCTGTGCCTGAGCATTTGTGTCCACATCCACAACAACTCCCTGACAACGACTGCTTTATTGGAAAAGCTGCATTCATCAAGTATGTGCTGACATGATCATCTGTTGTATTGGACTTCCTTTGATCATAGTGGCCATCATCGCACTTTATTTACCGTTATGTACATGATCACTGACATTTGTTAATGATGGATGTGTTGGTGCAGTCTGTTTGTAAAGCATTGTTCATGTGTTATAACTGCCCCCTAAATGGATAAATGAACTCAGAAACAAACTCGGGAGGAGGTGTTGTTGAGAATGTTTAAAACATGTTTTTTTTAATGTTTCCTACAGATACAAAAAGATCATGTTGCTCCAGTTTATGTCATCAACCTTCTACTTTCCGACCTTTTCTAGCTCTGCTGTGTGATGGTTATGATGAAAGACATGAACTGTGAGAACTATAGATTATTTGGGTTTTAGTATTTCGGTCTGATGGTAAGCATTGGATTCATGGTCTGTTTCCCTGGAAAGGTAAATATTTTGGGTGGATTTAATTAGTACATAATCTGGTACACCGAAAAAAAAAACTGTCCTGTCTTGCAGTAATTTTTCCTTTTCTGTCGGCCTCTCTATTTGTCGCACAGTTTTGAGGTTGTCCTCTTTATAAACAACAGGAAATCAAAGTCTGATACATATGATTCCTACATAAACAGCTGCACTACTGTGCTCCCACTTTCCCTCAGCCAACTCTGAGACTTTACATCATGAGGGACCCGTTCAGCTTCATTTTTACAATGAGCTGAATGATAATCTGTATTAATGATACAGTGTAGTTTGAATCCATAGCATTAAAATAAACAAGATTTTTACATTTCTACATGTTGCCAAATGTTGGGGGATGATTTCTACACTTACTGTGAGGTACCAGAGAAAAAAACCAGAGAAAGATGTGGGTAGATAAACAAGTGTCATTATGAGGTAGCTGTCTTTCTGTACAGGGTTCTCGCTGTGAGCACACGCTGTAAGAACAAAGTAAAGTCTAACTTCCAAAGGTAAATAGTTTTTTCTTATATATTACATGGACAGAGGAACTGAACAAACTGAATCAGTCTTACACAGGAAGTGTATGAACAACTGTGGATATATGTTGTTCTAAGATCGCCTAATCAATGCAGCTTGATGTACCTATTGATATTTGACTCTGTTAGCGTTCTTTATTCTTCTTTCTTTCACACAGACTCAAACTGTTATCATCGAGTGTTTACGTGAACTTTAAAGCTATAAGAATATTACTGATGTTAAACAACTTGCTGTCACTCAGGACCAACATAATCTCTCAAACACCAGATACTGAAGAATGGAGGAACTCTACAACACCTCGGGGAACCAAAGTTATGATTATAATTATTATGATGACAACACAAACTACGGCTGCTTTTTTGGAAACTCTGCATTCATGCAGTATGTGCTGACATGGATCATCTGTTGTATTGGACTTCCTTTGATCATAGTGGCCATCATCGCACTTTGTTTCCTGGTATGTACATGATGACTGACATTTGTTATTGATGGATGTGTTGGTACAGTCTGTATGTAAAGCATTGTTTATGTGTCATAACTGCCTCCTAAATGGATGAGTGAACAGAGCACTATGACGTCTTAAAGAGGTGTTGATGAGACCATGTTTTAACACTTATTCACTTTTTTTAATGTTTCCTACAGATACAAAAAGATCATGTTGCTCCAGTTTACGTCATCAACCTTCTACTTTCTGACATTGTGCAGCTCTGCTGTATGATGGTTATGGTGAAAGGCAAGACCTGTCAGATCCTTAAAATATTTGTTCCTTACTATTTTGGTCTGATGGCCAGTGCTGGATTCATGGTGTGTGTTTCCATGGAAAGGTAACTATCTTATGTCTCATGTGTTGCTGCATTTCATCAGTTGATGCACCTTAAAAACTGTCTATGTCTCTGTCCTGTCTTACAGGTATTTGGTCATCGCCCACCCACTGTGGTACAGATACAGACGGACCATTAAATCCTCTGTGATTGTCAGCATTGTGGTCTGGATCCTTCCTCTTGTTTATGTCCTACCTTCATACTTCCAGGTTGATTTTCACATCACTGAAACCATCTATGGTATATTCTGTCTCCTGCCCCTCCCTCTGTTCATGTTCTTCCTGGTTGGGACTCTTAAAGCTCTGTCCTCAGCTCGCAGTGTCCCCTCTGATGAGAAAAGAAGGATTGTGGCTATCTTGGTGGTAGTGCTGCTTATTTACACACTGCTATTTCTGCCTAACATCATCTGGTCTCTGGTAGAAGAGGCCAGAAATAACAGCATTTTCGCTGAATTGTCTGTATTGTTTCTTCAGCTGAGTCCTCTTGCAGACCTGACCATGTATGTTTTTATTAGAAAAGGAGCCATAGACAACCTCTTGTCCTCACTGTGCTGTGGTAGAATGGACAGTGATGCTGACCATCCTGTCACAGTCCTTGCTGATGTCAGCAAATCAGCAGCAGATCCACAGCAAGGAGAAGTTTAGGTGAAGAGAAAGAATAAAGACCCTGAACAGAGAAGATGATACATTCACCAAGACTGGGTCAGCAGAGCAGCAGGCTTTAGCACACATGATGCAGCCACAGGGAAGAATGCATGTATGTAATGCAGCATTACTGTTTCTTTGATGAAGGTCAGCCTCATCATTATTATTCAGTCTGCTAACACTGTAACAGAGACCTGCTGAGCTCAATATTGACTGCAGCTTTATACTGTATATTAAATGTCTGAATGGAGAAACACTGAGTGTCTGATTGATTCAGCATCTTTGACAGTTTTGAACATTGCATGGAGTCGTTGTAGTTGGAGGTGACAGGCTGTAACTCTTGTGTAACATAATGTGTCTGACAAAGTGTGTGAGATGACTCCAAATACACACTTTCAGCTAAATATGATATTTAAATATAACAAGAGGGAATTCTGTAACACAGTGAGTGTAATGACCAAAATACTCTTCATAGAGGATTAAATAGTAGACTAAAGGCAGAATATGAGGTAACAGTTTGACAACAGGTGCTGCTGTCTGCTTTTAATGTTCTCAAAGAAAACACATGTAGTGAGGGTTTTTATTCAGTAATTCAGTAATTTTTAGTCAGTAATTTTTCCTTTTCTGTCGCCTCTCCATTTGTCCCATAGTTTTGAGGTTTTCTTCTTCATAAACAACAGGAAACCAAACGTCTAACCACTGAACATGAAAAAACATGGTGACTGATGACTGATGAAGTAGGCTATAAAATCTGTCCTTTTACATGCAGAAAAATAATAGTGATGTTATATTATAGACAGGAACATAGACATATTTTTCCTTATTTCCATTTACCCACAATTCCTTGGTGGCACCAGTCAGCACACACAGACACACAGAGGTGTACAAACATCTGGTTACTAAAGCTGCCCCCAGAACAGCATCATCAGTGATGACATGGAGGAGTCCTCTCATGGGCAGCATGGATCCATTTTTAAGATTAGCTGTAGTAATACTGGAGTATATTTCTGTCAACATGTGCAGATGAACATGTGATGAACAAAGCAGTCTACATCAGCACACTGCTGTGAAATACTACAATACGGACAGCTTCCTGCCGCTAGAACTTCCTGGGACCTTCCTGCCCATAGATAGATAGATAGATAGATAGAACAAAACATATGGCTGCTATAGCACCATGTGGTGATTAGTCAACAAAGTTTTGAAGAAAGGCTCCAGCACACAAAAAACCTACAAGCCACACAAAGGCTTAACACATGGCTGCACTGCCTCCTTCTGGTGAGACCCAATCCAATATAATGAATATGTTGTATGATGAACAGGAGGCAGAACAGAGTCAGTTCCAAACAGTCAGTACATTGTTATGGGGTCCCACCCATCTCAGGCAAGGCCTCATACAAGCGTGCTACTGTAATGTTGGCAAGGTTGTTGCATTGAGCAGAATATTCATGCAGTTTTTGTTTGTAACTGAGATGTCATCATTTCAGTGAAAATGAAACTTGATCGACTTGTGTTGCTGCTGTGAGCAGAAGAGTAAATTCAAAGGAACTATATGTGTTGAAAGAAATCTGTTGATCTGGATGATGGAAAAATAAACATTGTACAATGAGTACATAACATGACCTGTCTTGTTTATAACAAGCACTGTTATAAGTCTTACACAAATATAAAACAATATACATTTTAATACATCTTATTACAGTACATTTTCTTTTCCATGTACATCAAACTTCAGTACATCAACAATCAGTTTATGGTTGGCATATTCAGAATCCACATATGTGAGTGGAATGTAGGCATCTGATCTTCTACCTCGCAGAAAGTTGTGCAGAAAAAAAAAAACAATGTTAACTACTTTGTCTGGATCCACCCAAATAGTTGTTCGGAACACTCTGTTTGCCAAAATTCAAATTAAAGATCCTTTGACGTCTGTTCAGATCTCAAAAGGGATAGGGCTTCATTAAATCCATTCTGAGAGGATAGGTCTCATCTCCAATAAACATGTAGGGCATCATGACTGAGATTCAGTAACATTGTGAGTGTAAAGACTGAAACTCTTTTTATGGGATTCAGTAGTCCATCGAGTACATGTATTATAACATCAAAGTCTGCTGGTGTCAGCTTGAAATACACTCTTACCTGTCAGTGGCATGAGGTTTTATTTTAACCACATTTCTCATAACACTTTAAGACTAAAAGCAGAACATGAGGTAACAGTTTGACAACAGGTGTTGCTGTTTTGCATAAAATGTTCTCAAGAACTCACTCTGACGTGTAGTGAGCATCGGCATTAGTCAATAATTTTTCCTTTCTCTGTCGGCTACTCCATGTTCACAGTTTTGAGGTGTTCTTTGAGGTGCTCTTTATAAACAACAGGAAACCAAACGTCTGACCACTGAACATGAAAAAACATGATGACTGATAAAGTATGTAAAGCACATGCATGCACACACAGCACAATCATTTCAAGTGTTTCTGGTATGCAAAACACACACACACTCTCTCTCACACACACAACAACACATTACTTATACTGCAACTCCTATGCAAATCAGCATACACTTGAATTTCTGCTTTATATCATCACTGGAGGTGTTTATGGGTGGTGTGTCTGTGTATATTGTTTAGAGTGACATCAGCTTTTGAAAAGTGGCCGGTTGTTTTGTTGCTGTTGAAAAGAATTCAAAACAGTGTCACTTCTAATAAGGACACATGAATGAAAGAAACAACTTATTTGCTTGATATATTTTTCACAGGATGTGTTGTGATAAAGTTAAAACATTCTCCTCACAAATGAAGACCTTTCTGGACTGGGATTTTTAGGCTCAACTGTATTCAACATCGGCACAACAAAGCTCACTGATGACGGGAAAAAATGAAGAAATGTTCCACTACTTCCTGCTCTCAGAAAGGAGCTATTCATAGACAGATGGGGTTTTACTAGATACAAACATACATTACTAGATACATTACACATCACTGGTGGTGCATGCATACAGCACATCCGTCTCTCCTATATTCCCAAAAATAAACAAAAATAAAGAAGGGTTAGTATGACATGAAAAATTGGAATGAAAACATTTTATAGCCTGCGGTTTGTACATTTCAGCTCAGTCCACAGTGAGACGATTGCAACCCACTCTTACTTGATTTCTCTCAGTCTCTGTGGTGTTGGGCTTAGATTGGCTGAGCCTTTAGTGACAGGCAGAAAGTTCTTCAGTTCAGTCTTCAGTCCCAGGTTGGGGGTCAAGGGGATGAGGGCGGGGCTTATCATGTGCTCCTGCATGTCACAATTCACACACACTGCCCAAGTACCATAGGAGGAAAACATATGTCTAAAAGACCAGTTTTTGAAACCCAGATGTCAGTTTACCACTGTGATCATATCATGTGTGCTGTACACAAACCAGCTGAGCTGTGTGTCTGACCTGGAACATGACTATCCAGGGGGCTTGGCAGCAGAAGGTGGAGATGCTCCTGTTCGTTAAGCCATATTTTCTATACCATTTCTATGGCAAACACACTGTTCTCCACCTGCTGCAGGTCCACCTCTGTCCCCAGCACTAGAGAGTCTGCAGAAACATATAAACATGTCATGTTTGAACATGTCATGTAAAAACAGCTCAAGCAGAAAAGCTCAGCCTTTATTTGTTGCCTCTAGGTGGTAGCAGCATTCAAGAAATCCAATTTCTTCACTGTCTGCCAGTGGCAGACAGTGAAGAAATTTGAATTTGTTGCAATCTGAGGGACTCAAGAGTCTCTGGCTCAACTTGAAGCATCCTTAAGCCTGCGTGACTTGGCTGATTATGAAGGGGAGGCTGTGGATTGGATGTGAAGTGACTGTAAAGAAGACAGGAGATGCAAAAAACATAGTAGCCTGTCTTAAGACACTGGCTTTCCTAGCTAGTTATTCAGTGGCTGGGCCTCATCCCAAAAAACAGAACAAACATTCTGTCCCATTGATTTTCATAATTACAGAACAGGAACTGAGACGCAACCCCCCCCTTATCTTATGTTCTCTCATTCTCGCATACGCCAATATACATTTATTATGTCGTATAGTTAATGACCCATCAGAGGATAACTAATGGAGCTAAAGAGAGAGCAGAGGATCAGGAAAGCCTGTGAGGGTACAGAAGAAGGAGAGGTTGACAGAAGGAAGGATAAGCTGGAAAACAGCAGAGAATAGACGTAGAAGTATGTAAAACTCTCTCTGCCAGTAAGTTTAAGGAGAAGTACGTTTTAAATTCCTAGGCTAAAATCAGAGGTCAGAGGCAGCTACAGTACGGAAGCGATTTTTGGTTCTGGGACAATGTTTGGGGAAACGGGAGTAAACGGAAAGAATTATGTTTCATACTTCTTTGCTGATGGATGTTTGTGGTCTGATCCCTGCCGGGTGAAAGAAAAGAAGGATGAAGGCTGGGTGAGAAAGAGTCTCGACTATAACAAAGCATGTACTAATGACACTTTTGCTTTACTACTTCTCCTTTTATGTGTCAAAACCAGTATATTGTAAAGTCAAGATGCTCTACTTTCACCTTGGGAGGGGATCAGCATCTCACTGTATTTCACCACATCATCACAAAAACCCTAAAAATTAACCTCTGTAAAAAATAAAAATAAATCTTCTCTCACATCAATGTGTCAAATTAATATGGTGGTGAAGCAACACTGCGCTCACCCTGTCACACACTTCACAGAGTGTACATAAAACATGAAGGAAGCACTGATGAATGTCTGTCTATGGAACATCCACATTTCACTTACAGAAAGACACTGACAGCACACGCTCTGTCCTTGCTTGTTAGCCTTTCTGTGTGTGTTTGAGACTGTGACAAATAGGACATTAATCATATAGGCTGAGCACCTGTGTGACCTAATTGCCTTGCAGTCATTTCTGAAAACCCATGCAGTTATATGGACAATTAAAGCACTTGAGGAGGACAAGGGGAAAGAACAGTCTGGTTTCATCCTCATCCTTCTTCAGACTTCAAGTCTGTGATCCTCATTTGGCTGTGAAATGGTAGGGAAAGACACAGTTTGAGAGATGTGCATGTCAGTGTAGAACATGGCATTTCGTCTCCACCACAAGGGAGCGCCATGAGTGGCACAGATCATGATGACATAGAGACGTTCAGGGCGGGGCTCTGATGATGTGCAGAAAGTTTGAAGCCGTTTGGAGCAAGTATGTAGGAGAGAGAGCTGTTCGTGTATGAATGGTAAAGTGACGCTGCAGCGGCCACGCCCTTTAACTTAGAGAAAAGCCTTAGATAACTTGTGATCAGCACTGTCTTTAGGTGACATCCACCTGATATGAAGTCAATCGGGCGATATCCCTCGGAGGAGTTCATCCGCACTGACTCCCAACCTATGAGATTTAAGGAATTGAAGCTTTCAACTTATTAGGCAGTAAACACTAATAGTCTATTCGCTGTATGACTCAAACTCGGATCTATGCAACATTATCACAAGGCATTTTAGGAACCTGTAGATGAAGATGACAACAGGTTGGTTTGCCGTTATCCAGTAGTGTTAGTTAAATTGATTCTGTGTTGCTCAGCTAATGTCTGTTGTCCAGTCGCTCTACTTAAAGTGTTTTAATCCACCATTAAACAATACCATTATACATTATACATATCATTTATACCCCTGTAGCTGCTTTCAAATATCGTAGTTACAGTTTATGTTTTCATTGATGCGCACAATGTAAATACAGAGATCATCAGTGGATTGTAAATTACAGTGAGCTGCGTTTTACCGTAAACAATGTGTTTTTTATGTTGAACACATTAGAGTTAATACATTACAGCAGGGGAGCGCCAATATTTATTTATTTTTTAGTTTTAGTTTTTGCCAGGGCCACACTTCCATAAGAAAAGCGAAGTGCCGCATTTTTTTCATAAATAATAATAAAAATTGGAGCTCACTGGCACAGTATCTATGTCTAATGTGCTCTTGTTCCATTTTCATCATTGTAAGAGTCTTTTGCTGCCATTTACTGCTCACTCCTCTGTCCTCCTCTGTCTACTTTGAGTGTGTGCTGGTTCTGCTGGTGCCACACACACGGGCCTTTTCCTTAAAAACAAATTTTACCTTTAAAATTCGACCTTTTTTCCTTTTAAGGACAGGTTGTATCTCACCTGGCTATAAATGCATATAATTAAGCAGCACTTATTGGTAAATATAACTTCTGATAACACATGCTTTCATTTTGATGTGAAAGCTTTACCTGCTGAATTGCTTTTGACAACATGAGACTGGTCAACAGCCCATCCTCCCCATGACAACGTACAGTAAGAAGTCAAAACCACTGAAATAAGCAGTGTGCCCTCATGTGGTTGTATGGTGCATGTCAGCTCCTTGTCTACATGTGTGAGGTGGTGTTGCATCTAAACTCATAATCACCGCAACATTTCTACACAACATGTAGGACATCATGACATAATGTTTCTACTGCATTAATGTGACTTTTGCTAAATGTTTCCTGCAGGTGCGGAAAAATCACATCCCTGTGATTTAACCTCCTCGTCTGTAATCTGCTCCAGATCTCCCCTATGATTATTTGGAAAGCAAAACCTTGTGACGCTGAAGTCCACAATATCTTCACCAGCATCACCACTGTGATCGCAGCTGTCAGCTTCTGGTCACTTATTGCTCTGGAAAGGTACCTTTGTTTTTTCAGTGTGTGTACTGATCATTTGAATAAATGATTGTGTGTACTGATCATTTGTACTGATCATTTGAATATCAGTACACACACGCTATTAATCGACCTGTCTCTTAAAGAGACAGGTCGATTAATAGCTCTGTGTTGCAGGTGTTTTGCCATCACCTTCCCACAGTGGCAGTGCATCAGACAAACTAAAGTTTCTGTGCTGCTCTGTGTTGGTGCCTGGGTCCTTTGTGCTGTTGTCTCTTCTCCAATGTTCTTTTTATCAGATCTTCTCTTCTACCTCCTCCCTGTATTCTTACTGCTCACTGTCCCCGTGTTCATCTTCTGTCTAGCTAGGACCATCAAAGCCCTGCCTGCTGCCACCGTGATGCCAGCTGAGGAAAAACGAAGAACTTTGGCCATTTTGGTTCTGCTGCTGCTTCAACATACTCTGCTGTTTTGTCCCTTAATCATTTGGGTTATTATAGGCATATTCTCACATGTTTCAGCTCCTTTCTACGTGTCAATGTTTATTGTATCCTGTTTTCTGCTCTGTCCTTTTGTGGACTTGATTCTGATTGTTTTCATGCCAAAGGGCCCAATCAACAAGCTGCTGGCTCCTCTGTGCTGCTGCAAGATGGACAACAGTGAAGAAGCAGATGCAGCAGAGACGACTGTATGAGGTAGTGATGCATTGTTGATGCCTCAGGGGTGTGTGAAAAGTGAAATTGAAACTTTGTAAAAGTTTTTTTAAAAATGTAAGTGCTTGTCAACATTTGGATGCTTGTGAACTTACAAGGCAGGGTTTATGCATTTTTATTTAGAAACAGGTTTTTTGCAGTCACTGCATCAGAAGAGGAAAAGATCCACTCTACCTGCAACACATAGAAGAACATTACTACTGTAACATACACTGTAGTAATTCAGTTCATGTAGGCTTTAATGAATGTTCCTCATTTGTTGTAATGAAGGAAACTTTATTCTTTGTTTTTTATATGTTTTCCTACAAAATTAATAAATTCTGTAAACCTGACTAAAGCAAAGTCTGCTTTTGATTTATTGTTCAATAGTCCCTGTCAGTGTGTCTCCAAGGGGACTAAAGTGGGCGTCTGACTGCTGTGTTCTCGAAGAATTTCTCCTTACTAATCAAATTATGAGATCTTCTTAAAGCTAAAGCTGAGAATACCGGTAACTATAGAAACTAATGAAAATTGAAATATGATACATTTTTCATTCAGGAAAATGATTGACGCAGAAATATTTCCTTGTTTTTTTTTGTCCAACATTAAATGAAAGTGACAATAACTAAAGGTTTATGTTAGCTGCTGATAAGCCCTCCTTCAATGGCTTGAAGGAATTTTAGCCCATTCTTCAGTACAGAGCAGCTACAATCTGACATGCTGGTGGGTTTTCTCACATCAACAGGTTGATTCTGGTACTTCTGCAACATTGTGATTCAAATAATGAATTGTTCTACAACATGATTGACCTGCTGTGCTTGAATATTTCAGTGAGCTGTACATGCCAACAAATATTTACCCACAATGAGACATACTTGTCAGGGTTAATATAAGGTGGAGGACACAAATGCAGCTGAGCCGGAAGTATCAGGCAATTCTCAGTGTTTTAATACAGGGAAGGTTCGGTACACAGAAGTTCAGTCCGCGAGGCAGAGGTATCCAAAAGGGCACAGGCAAAAACCAGTGGTCAAAGTCCAAAGCAGAAATCAGTACACAGGAGTACAGTCCATGAGGCAAAGGTATCACAAAGGGGCGAAGGCAACGAACAGTAGTCAGATCCAAAATAGTTCATTCACAAGGGACTCCAAAACTCACTCAGAAACTCCAAAACTCACTCGGAAAACTCACTGGGGAAATCACAAGAGCGGAAGGCTACTTGGACGGCTGTGTCGCAGGATAACTCACAAAACGAACTGGCAACAAGGGGCAGAAAACACACAGGCTTTACACACAGGAGGGCGGGAAGACAATTGGACACAGGTGAAGCACATTAGGGCGGAGCAGGTAATCACAGGTGGGGGAAGGGAGCACACATGAGGAAAACAGAACTGAAACACAGGGGAAAGATCGAGTTTCAAAATAAAACAGGAAGTGACTAGTAAAACTAGAACTAATACAAACAGAAAATGAACTACAAAATAAAAGACCTGGCTGAAACCATGACAGTACCCCCCCCTCAAGGAACGGCTCCCAGACGTTCCACTAGAAACCATGAGTCTGAACAAAAATACAGGGAGCAAAAAATCAGTCTAATAAGGGTCCAGAAAACAAAAACTCAGAAAACTGGGTAGAGACCCAGCGTGACGAAGTCTGGGGGGGGCTCAGAGAGCAAGGCCAGAGGCTGAGAAGGCCGAGATT
Source organism: Parambassis ranga (assembly GCF_900634625.1). NCBI lineage: Eukaryota > Metazoa > Chordata > Actinopteri > Ambassidae > Parambassis > Parambassis ranga. Next base: position 3,883,993 of record NC_041035.1, read on the forward strand.
TCCCAGGGTCGAGAGAAACGGCGGGGGAACACCAGAGACGAGGTTGCAGACCCTCCAGGGTCTGGGCGGAAGAACAACAGAGATAGAGACGCGGCCCCTCCAGGGTCCGGGCGGAAAAACAACAGAGATGGAGACGCGGACCCTCCAGGGTCCGGGCGGAAAAACAACAGAGATGGAGACGCGGACCCTCCAGAGTCCGGGCGGAAGACCACCAGCGATGGAGACGCGGACCCTCCAGGGTCCGGGCGGAAGACCACCAGCGATGACGAGACGACGGACCCTCCTGGGTCCGGGCGGAAGACCACCAGCGATGACGAGACGGCGGACCCTCCTGGGTCCGGGCGGAAGACCACCAGCGATGGAGACGCGGACCCTCCTGGGTCCGGGCGGAAGACCAACGAGGACGAGACGACGGACCCTCCTGGGTCCGGGCTGAAGACCAGCGAGGACGAGACGACGGACCCTCCTGGGTCCGGGCTGAAGACCAGCGAGGAAGGCGAGGCGGACCCTCCTGGGTCCGGGCAGAAGACCAGCGAGGACGAGATGACGGACCCTCCTGGGTCCGGGCTGAAGACCAGCGAGGAAGGCGAGGCGGACCCTCCTGGGTCCGGGCAGAAGACCAGCGAGGAAGGCGAGGCGGACCCTCCTGGGTCCGGGCAGAAGACCAGCGAGGACGAGACGACGGACCCTCCTGGGTCCGGGCTGAAGACCAGCGAGGAAGGCGAGGCGGACCCTCCTGGGTCCGGGCAGAAGACCAGCGAAGACGATGGGACTGTCCCACCAGGATCAGGGCAGAAGGTCGGCGGAGATGAGGAGGCTGACCCACCAGACGAGGAGGCTGACCCTCCAGGGTCAGGGCAGAAGGTTGGTGGAGACGAGGCTGTGGACCCTCCCGGGTCCGGGCAGAAGGTCAGCGGAGACGATGAGGCTGACCCACCAGGGTCAGGGCAGAAGGTCGGCGGAGACGATGAGGCTGACCCACCAGGGTCAGGGCAGAAGGTCGGCGGGGACGATGAGGCTGACCCACCAGGGTCAGGGCAGAAGGTCGGCGGGGACGATGAGGCTGACCCACCAGGGTCAGGGCAGAACGCCGGCGAGGACGAGGCAGAAGACCCTTCAGGGTCCGGACAGGAAGCCATAGCCGAAGACGAGGCAGAAGACCCTCCAGGGTCCAGACAGGAAACCATAGCAGGGGACCCTCCGGGGTCCGGACAGGAAACCAGAGCCGAGGACCCTCCGGGGACCGGACAGGAAGCCAGAACTGAGGGAGGACCACCGGCGTCGGGACTGAAGACCAGAGGCGAAGGACCACCGGCGTCGGAACTGAAGACCAGAGGCGAAGGACCACCGGCGTCGGAACTGAAGACCAGAGGCGAAGGACCACCGGCGTCGGAACTGAAGACCAGAGGCGAAGGACCACCGGCGTCGGAACTGAAGACCAGAGGCGAAGGACCACCGGCGTCAGGACTGGGACTCGGGAGCGGTGGACCACCGGGGTCGGAACAGGGACTCGGGAGCGGTGGACCACCGGGGTCGGAACAGGGACTCGGGAGCGGTGGACCACCGGGGTCGGAACTGGGGCTCGTGAGCGGTGGACCACCGGGGTCGGAACTGGGGCTCGGGAGCGAAGGACCACTAAGGTCGGGACAGGGGCTCGGGAGCGGTGGACCACCGAGGTCGGGACAGGAAGCTGGGGACGGAACCCCACCAGGACTAGGACAGGAGACTGGGGACGGAACCCCATGAGGAGTGGAACTCGGGGACGGAACCCCACTAGGACTAGGATAGGAGACTGGGGACGGAACCCCACCAGGATCAGGACTGGGACCCGGAGCTGAGGGTTCATCAGGGCCAGGGTCGAAGACCCTCTAGTGTTGAGGAAAGGCACCCCCACAGTCAGTGTCAGTGCCGCAAACACACCAAAGAATAAAAAATCCACAAGCTCAGCAGATAAATCCTTGGGGGCAGCACAGAAACACCCACCCTCGGGTGGTGCAGGAGAAGGCGACGTCATCTGGAGTCCGCCCTCTGACGGAGCGGGGAGGAGTGACGTCGTCTGGAGTCCGCCCCTGGTGTCGGGGCTGGAGACCAGAGGCGAAGGACCACTGGGGTCAGGACTGAAGATCACAGTAGGGGATGGACCACCAGCGTCGGGACTGGGGCTCGGGAGCGGTGGACCACCGTGGTCGGAACAGGGGCTCGGGAGCGGTGGACCACCGGAGTCGGAACAGGAGACAGGAGACGGAAGCCCTCCAGGGCCAAAACTCGAAACAGGAAACGGAAGCCCTCCAGGGCCAAAACTCGAAACAGGAAGCGGAAGCCCTCCAGGGCCAAAACTCGAAACAGGAAGCGGAAGCCCTCCAGGGCCAAAACTGGAACCCAGAACTGAGGACCCTTCAGTGTCAGGCTCAGTCACTATGGTTAAGGGTCCTTCTGGGTCAGAACGGGTAGCCAACTCTGCGGGATCAGGGCTGGAACCCGGAGCCAGATATTCTCTAGTGACAGAGCTGGTCACTAGAGCTGAGGGTCCATCTGGGTCAGGACTGGAGCCCAGAACAGAAGACCCCCCATAGTCCAAACAGGCTTTCCCCAAAGTCTCAGTCTGCGTTTCTTTGGTCCCAACAGATATCAAGTCCTTCGCCATGACAGATATTCCATCAGGAGTAACACAGGCAGGCCCCAGAACAGGTGGTGTAGTCTGGGGCGTGTTCTTGGGAGGAAAAGGGACGCCGTCTGGAGCCCGCCTTCTGGCCGAAACGGGAGGAGCGACGTCGTCGGGATCCCGCCTCCGGGCGGAACCGGAAGTGGCCACGTCGTCGGGAGCCCGCCTCCGGGCGGAACCGGAAGTGGTGACGTCGTCGGGAGCTCGCCTCCGGGCGGAACCGGAAGCCCGCCTCCGGGCGGAACCGGAAGTGGCGACGTCGTCGGGAGCCCGCCTCCCGGCGGTACCGGAAGTGGTGACGTCGTCGGGAGCCCGCCTCCGGGCGGAACCGGAAGTGGCGACGTCGTCGGGAGCCCGCCTCCGGGCGGAACCGGAAGTGGCGACGTCGTCGGGAGCCCGCCTCCGGGCGGAACCGGAAGTGAGTGGTGATAACCGTGGTGAAGCCGTGAACGGAGCTGGTGCGGTACGAACGGCCCAGGCAGGGAGCACCGGAGCCACCGGAGAATGGAAATTGTCCATCTCTTCGAACACGGGTTCATAGTCAATTCTCATCCACGGCTCTTCGACCAGAATTTCCTTCATACGGGCCTGTAGCTTCTGTGTCGTGTTCCAAAGGGCCCCTAGCTTTTGCAGCAGTGAGACGCGGTGGGAACACAACCGCCGAACCTCTGTCTTTTCCAGAGGAGGAGAGGACATGTGGTCTATGCAGTCCACAGCCTGTTGGAGCTGGGCTTTCTCTTCAGAAATTCCTTCCCATAAAAATATTACCTCCACTGGATCCTCCATAGCTGCTCAGTCTGCTGCGTCCAGTTATGGCCAGTTCGTAATGTCAGGGTTAATATAAGGTGGAGGACACAAATGCAGCTGAGCCGGAAGTATCAGGCAATTCTCAGTGTTTTAATACAGGCAAGGTTCGGTACACAGAAGTTCAGTCCGCGAGGCAGAGGTATCCAAAAGGGCACAGGCAAAAACCAGTGGTCAAAGTCCAAAGCAGAAATCAGTACACAGGAGTACAGTCCATGAGGCAAAGGTATCACAAAGGGGCGAAGGCAACGAACAGTAGTCAGATCCAAAATAGTTCATTCACAAGGGACTCCAAAACTCACTCAGAAACTCCAAAACTCACTCGGAAAACTCACTGGGGAAATCACAAGAGCGGAAGGCTACTTGGACGGCTGTGTCGCAGGATAACTCACAAAACGAACTGGCAACAAGGGGCAGAAAACACACAGGCTTTATACACAGGAGGGCGGGAAGACAATTGGACACAGGTGAAGCACATTAGGGCGGAGCAGGTAATCACAGGTGGGGGAAGGGAGCACACATGAGGAAAACAGAACTGAAACACAGGGGAAAGATCGAGTTTCAAAATAAAACAGGAAGTGACTAGTAAAACTAGAACTAATACAAACAGAAAATGAACTACAAAATAAAAGACCTGGCTGAAACCATGACAATACTCATACAGAAAACTGCTCCCTATATATACAGTCAGGGTCACATTTCATTTGAACTGTTTTCTTTGAATGTTTGCCACTCTTTTTTACCTGCAGTTTACAGGAAGTGAATGTAGGCCAAGGATGATGGAAGGAAAGTTTTAGGTCTCGGTCTCAGAGGTCTCAGCTCACTTAAACCTTTTGAGCTTACTGAGTGACGGGTTTTTTAAGATAGAGAGACACTTCAAGATAAGGAAGGTAAGGCTTCCATTTTTTAATAAAAAAATATGTAAAGGGCAGGTATATATAGCTTCTGTTTTTATTACTTATTAACATATACACAATTATGTTTGCTTTTAGGACATTTAAAACAACAAAACACTATTGTGAAGAACAGCTGTGGGTTCAGTAGCTCTGTTTTAATCACTTCTAGAGAAAGATATCCAGCCAGTCACAGTACTGTCACTGAACAGCATATGAATTTGAAGTTAATCCAAGTGTGAAATTATGAAACTAATACCAAATTGATGTCATAAATGAATCCTACATATTGTTTCGCTTTGTCATTAAATTTTATTGCTCTTTTGGACAACTTTTTTTATAGTATCATTTGTTTACTATAGTTTTATTCTTACAGCTCCTCCATCGCACAGGAAGCAAGATGAATGTTGAATATCTATTGATTAGGTTCAACATTTGGGCCTGCCTTCCTTTGATCATAGCCGCCATCTGTTATTTGCTTTACGTGGTATGTATAAACAATATGGGTCTGCAAATACAACAAAAAATATTCTCAGATACTCCATGTTGTTGTTTTAATGTCTGGTGCTAGTGTGGGGTTTGTGGTCCTTGTCATCCTCAACACTCACATGAAGTTTGAAATATTTTGCATTAATATGAATGTTTCCTGCAGGTCCCGAACGACCATGTGCCTGCCACATATTACATGAGCCTCCTCATCTGCAATCTCATCCATTTCTGCACTATGATCACTCAGATGCTTGTCATACCTGACGGATATGTCATATCTGACGAATATGTCCTACCTGATGAATATGTCATACCTGACTATGAAGCCATATATGACATTCGTATTATTGTCGGGTTTGCTGTGATGACAGGCCTTGGCTTCAGGGTGTGTTTTGCTCTGGAAAGGTACCTATGTTTTTTCATTGTGTTTGCTGACCATTCTATTAATTACAGTCTATAGTGTGATATTAATCTGTATCTCTGCTCTGTGTTGCAGGTGTTTTGCCATCACCCTCCCACAGCTGCAGTGCATCAGACAAACCAAAGGTTCTGTGCTGCTCTGTGTTAGTGTCTCGGTCCTTTGTGCTGTTGCCATCACTCTTATAATGGTCTTTGGACCATTTCTTCTCTTTCCTATTTGCTCTCTGCTCTGCTTTTTCCAACTTGTTTTGACACCATTCCATGGACGGCTTGCCATAATTAATGGAGTCATACATTCTGAGTTATACTTGTGAATACTAAAGGACATGTCTGTGGTCTGTGGTGGAATCTTTAGTGAGCTGTACGTAAACACATGCTAGCAAAGCTCAATGAACTGAAGCAGCATTTCCCCACAGAAAACCACCACGTTAGGTTTATGCTGCTAAAAGTGTTTTTACAAGATGGTGAATCAGGATTAGTACTTGTTTTCTTTAAACACGGCTTCTCCAATTTTCTTTTTCTATATATACAGTGTAATATGTCGTGTTGCTCTTCATCTGAGATGAAGTAAGGTTTAATCCATTTTAGACCAGACCAGATGGTCTTTGAGGGAGTGAACTTTCCGTTATTTACAGTTAATAACCTCACACAGAACCTCAGTGTGGTGAACTGCACCAATCTTCACAGGAAGTGAATGTAGGCCATGGAAGTGATTGGAAGAAAGTTTTGAGGTCTCAGCTCACGCAAAATACTTTGATTTTACTGACTGAGGGCTGAGACATTACAATGAATGTAAGGTGGCTTACACTTATTTAGTTCAAAGGCCTTCAGAGGAAAAATTACAAAAAAAGGGAAGAAGCCAACTTACCTGACAGTTCCTGGTGAAAGGAAGGTAGGGAGGCCACACCTAGCAAAAAAAATGTAAGTGTTAACCCTGGAATTGTTCTTTAATGACCAACCAAACTGTCATCACAATACAAAATATCACATTATGATCAGCTGTGATAGAGCAGGTTGTCCATACGAAACAACCCTCAGCCCTATCTGCATATCCAAGTCTTGTCGGGCAAGAAATGATTGCAGAGGAGCGCCTTGGATTCTGGCTTCATCACCACTGGTGTGTGAGTGCAAGACTAAGATCAGAGATTTAGACAAGCTTTCACTGTGTTGTTGCTGAGTGTGTCCCTTCTAATCAGCATGAAAAAGGACAGTGTGACAGGAAGTTTCATGTTTTATGTTGTTTATTGTTTATGTTTTATTGTTCATGTTGTATTTGTAAACTCAAACCCTGAAATAATGAATGTAGCATAAAAAACTTCAAAGATCAGTATGCCTGATAAAGTTCAGTCAGTGTTTGACTGAATGACAATATAATGCTACAGTAAGGTTTGAGTGCATGACATTACAATGTGCAAAATTCTACTGAAAAAAATACAGCTGTAGAAGAAGCTGCTGCATGTGAGCTGGTGAGTAATGCTTCACATTTATTCTAAGGAGTCGATGCTAGTATTATTAATAGTAATATAATAATACCACAGCAATATGTGAGAAGATAAAATCAAGTCTCATAGGGAAATACAGTCATTCTGTACAGTTTTCTATGTGAGAAAAACACTGCTGTAAGAAGTGAGTCAAGAACAACTTTCAAAGGTAAATAGATTTTATATATACATATGTAACAGAATGAGGCAGCTTTACACAGGAGGTGCATGAACAACTGTGGATATATTTTGTTTTAAGATCGATTAATCAGTGCTGCTTGATGTACCTATTGATATTTGACTCTGTTAGTGTTCTTTATTCTTCTTTCTTCCACATACAGACTCAAACAGACTCGAACCCAGTGTTTATGTGAACTTTAAAGCTATAAGGATATATCTGCGGTTAAACAACTTGCTGTCACTCAGGACAAACATAATCTCTCAAACACCAGATACTGAAGAATGGAGGAACTCTACAACACCTCGGGGAACCAAAGTTATGATACGAATTATGATGACAACACAAACTACATCTGCTTTACTGGAAACTATGCATTCATCCTGTATGTGCTGACATGGATCATCTGTTGTATTGGACTTCCTTTGATCATAGTGGCCATCATCGCACTTTATTTTGTGGTATGTTCATGATGACTGACATTTGTTATTGATGGATGTGTTGGTGCAGTCTGTATGTAACATATGTGTTATAACTGCCTGTGGAAACTGACTGGAGGAGGTGTTGATGAGAACATTGTTTATCATTTATAGATTTTTCTCAATGTTTCCTACAGATCCAAAAAGATCATGTTGCTCCAGTTTACGTCATCAACCTTCTACTTTCTGACCTTTTCCAGCTCTGCTGTATGATGGTTTGGGTGACAGACAAGACCTGTGAGAACTTTGTAATGTTTTATTTTTTCGATTTTGGTCTGATGGTCAGCGTTGGATTCATGGTGTGTGTTTCCATGGAAAGGTAACTGTCTGATTATTTTCTGTGGATTTAATTTATGCATATATCATATTTTCTATGACTATAAGTCACCCTTTTTTCTACATCCTTATAGGTATGCGACTTATACTCAGGTGCGACTTATATATGAAAATATATAAATTTAGTTAGCCTTGTGTCCTGATGTCCCATTACAAGCATAATGGTAGCTGTTCTGTCCCCCTCCTGATGGTTCTGTTCCACCTCCAGCTTGTCCACACTTTGCATTCCGAGCAGGTGTTCATGGAACGTGCGCTTGCAGCTGAGCCTCAGTCGATAGGTCGCTAATTCCAGACAGCTATATGAGTGCACAGTAGTCTGCCTTTTACTCACTTACAGGATGTTTATAAGAATTTCTGTGTGGTGAAGCTAATCATTTCTCCATGTGAGGACTTGTTGAAATGTGTGTGTCTCACTCTCAATGCCCCGCAGCCATATCACTAAAGTTAAGAGGAATTCAAGAGGCAATGTTATGCTAAAAACATAGTGATTTTTTGGCCCGCTGGTGCGACTAATACTCCGGTGACACCTATAGTCAATATATATATATATATATATATATATATCTATACGTATAGTCTGATGCACCTTAAAAACTGTCTATGTCTCTGTGTTGTCTTACAGGTATTTGGTCATTGCCCACCCACTGTGGTACAGATACAGACGGACCATTAAATCCTCTATGATCGTCAGCATTGTGGTCTGGGTCCTTCCTCTTGTCTGTGTCCTGCCTTTCTATCTGTGGTTTGATGATAAGGTCATATTAACTGTGTTCTCTGTGTTTCTCCTCCTGCCCCTCCCTCTGTTCATGTTCTTCCTGGTTGGGACTCTTAGAGCTCTGTCCTCAGCTCGCAGTGTCCCCTCTGATGAAAAAAGAAGAATTGTGGCTATCTTGCTGATAGTGCTGCTGATTTACACATTGCTATTTCTGCCTGACATCATCTGGTCTCTGGTTGATGAAGCCAGAAATAACACCATTTTCACTGACTTGTGTTTATGTCTTCTTCAGCTGAGTCCTCTTGCAGACCTGATCATGTATGTTTTTATTAGAAAAGGAGCCATAGACAACCTCTTGTCCTCACTGTGCTGTGACAGAATGGACAGTGATGCTGACCATCCTGTCACAGTCCTTGCTGATGTCAGCAAATCAGCAGCAGATCCACAGCAAGGAGAAGTTTAGGTGAAGAGAAAGAATAAAGACCCTGAACAGAGAAGATGATACATTCACCAAGACTGGGTCAGCAGAGCAGCAGACTTTAGCACACATGATGCAGCCACATGATGCAGCCACAGGGAAGAATACATGTATGTAATGCAGCATTACTGTTTCTTTCATGAAGGTCAGCCTCATCATTATTATTCAGTCTGCTAACACTGTAACAGAGACCTGCTGAGATCAATATTTACTGCAGCTTTATACTGTATATTAAATGTCTGAATGAAGAAACACTGAGTGTCTCTGATTGATTCAGCATCTTTGACAGTTTTGAACATTGCATTGTCACGACCTGGTGTTTATTTATTGTTTTGGTTTTCCTTGTTTTGGGTTTTTAGGTTGATCTGTGTTTAGTTATTGTTATTTTCCTGTAGTTCTGGTGTTTTCTTTCCTTGGGTTTGTGTTTAGTTGTCTTGTCTTGTCTTCCTGTGCTTCCTGTTTTACTTTGATAGTCCTGTTCCCCCTGTGTATTGTCTTGAGTTTTGCTTCCTGTGTTTTCCCTCCTTGTATGATTACCTGTCCTGCCCTCATGTGTGTCACCTGTGCCTCGTTGTTTTCCCTGGTCCCCCTGTATATAGTCTGTGTCTTCCCCTTTGTCCTTGCTAGTTCGTCTTGTCTGGTGTAGGGTTGTGTCTGTCCATGTCTCGTCCATGCCATGCCATGCCATGCTTTGATCCTTGCCTTGATGTCATGTACTTCTGCCTAACCTCACTGTGCTCCAGGTAGAAGCCTTGTTGATGCTTTGTTTTTTGTTCTCGCCTTTTTTACCATTTGCCGGGTTTTCTTGATCTAGTTTTGCCACTATGCTAAGTGTGATTTTTTTGTTGCTGCTTTTGTACCTTACCTTTTGACCACGACAAGTGTGATTTTTAGTTTTGTATTGTTTTGCCCTCCTGGCTGAAATAAAAGACGCTCTGCGTCCTGCAACTGTGTCCGCTCTCACTCACAAACCCTGACATGCATGGAGTCGTTGGAGGTGACAGGCTGTAACTCTTGTGTAACATAATGTCTGACAAAGTGTGTGAGATGACCCCAAATACACACTTTCAGCTAAATATGATATTTAAATATAACAAGAGGGAATTCTGTAACACTGTGAGTGTAATGATTGAAATACTCTTTATAGGTGATTCAGTAGTCTGTTAAATACATGTATGATAGCATTAAACTCTGCTGGTGTCAGCTTGAAACACACTCTTACCTGTCAGTGGCATGAGGCATTACTTTAACACCACATTTCTTATAACACTTTGTGGAAGTTTCATGACTCATCACTGTAATTCAGACTAAAAGCAGAACATGAGGTAATGGGGCAACAACTGCTGCTTTCTGTGAAACCTTAATGCTCACAGTACTCATGTGTGTTCCCTGAAGAATTATTAGGACATAATAGAAAAAAGGGCTTTTCCTAAAGAAAATGTGAATGTGAGAAAACTTGATTGCTGCAGCTGAAGCGTTGCTTTGAATGCTGATGTGAAGAATTGCTCTGAATTGCTGGAGAATCAGAGCAATTCAGAGCTTTGTATGCCTCTGTGTATCAGCCTGTCACCATGGTAACAGCAGAGGAGACCACAAAAACCACTCCAACTTTGAGAGCCTGGCACACGGAAACAATTCAGAATGAGAAAATTCTGAATACAGGTTCGATAGAGCAGCATCTAATGAGCGTTTTAAGACTAAAATGGAGTCTGTAGCTTGAAATTTGTAGGAGGAGATACATTTGGCAGATGACGTCAAAATTGCTAAATATTTAAAAATTAGTATTATTTATTTTTAAAAAAAATAATTATTTAAAAAAACCTGAAGTTAACCTGGAATGTCCTGTGAGATGAACATTTTGATAGTTGAATGGCTGAAATTGGTCAATGTATGCTGAAGATATGCTGCGCCAAAATACATACAGAAGAATAAAATGAAGAAGAACAAGAAGAAGAAAGAGGGTGAAGAAAAATAGTTTGATTGCCTACCAATGCCAATAAAACTAGTTATCACCTGTAATTAAGGACTTTTTTTAACCTTACCACTGCCTCCTGTTTAGCACTTGTGTTTGTACCTCAACCCCTCACAAAATGTTTGAATCAGGATTAGTACTTTTTTTTAAACATGACTTCACCATTTTGTCTTTGATTTTGTTAAATTATTAGTAATACAGTGTAATATGTCGTTCTGCTGCTCATCTGAGCCCAGTTAACCTTTGAAGGAATAAACTTTTTTTCATTTTTTTAACATGACTAAAAAAACTCACACAGAACCTCAGCGTGGTGAACTGCACCAATCTGTAAAGTTTACAGGAAATGAATGTAGGCTGTGAAAGTGATAGAAATAAAGTTTTGAGTTCTCAGCTCACTTTTTACTGACTGAGGGCTGAGTTTGGAGACATTCCAAGCAAGGTAAGGTGGCTTACACTTATTTTCATGATCTGTACTTGAAGAGTAATTTTGTTATGAGAAAAACAGCTAGTCAAGATTATGAGATGAGTCCAATATATTGTACATTTGTGAATCCAATGTGCTGTGGTATGAAGGCACAATAAGATAGGATGCTTTATTTATCTCACAGTGGAGAAATTTTCCATTTTTACAGAAAACAAGTAAAGAAAAAAGTTAAATAACTCATATGTAATAATTTAATGCCTGAAATGTACACAGGCTGAACTGGAATTATTGAAATAATTCAGAATACAGAAAGAGAAACTGAAAGTTTCAGTAACAAATGTATATTAAATAAAATCAGCAATAAGGAAATACATTCTTTTCATTTTATATTTGTGCAACTGCTTGCCTTCCTCTTTACCTGCTATTTCAAACAGGTTGTTTCCTACAGTGTGGCTGATTCTTACAGCTCCTCCATCACACAGGAAGCCAGACAGACATGGGTTTTGAATATCCATCCATTAGCCCCAACACTGGGGTCTGCCTCAGTTTGACCATAGCAGCCATCACTTATTTGTTTTTTGTGGTATGTATAACAATACGTGATGCCACCATGATGACACCCTAACCAGCAGATCCACTTATTTACAGGGGCAGAGGAGGACACACAGCCACTGGTTGTTTTCCTGAGGAGAAGGGGTTGTGTTTTTTTTCTGTGTCTCATAAATGTATAATATGTGGGTCCAGATAGAAGAATGGTGCTGATCTGTAAATACATTGAAAATATCTTCAGATACACCACCTCTGTTTTAATGTCTCATCCCAGTGTGTGTGTGTGTGTGTGTGTGTGTGTGGGGGGGGGGGGGGGGGGGTGTTGTGGACCCTGTCCAAATCCTGAATCCTCACATGATTGAGTTTTATATATTTCTGCATTAATTTAACTTTTAATGAATGTTTCCTGCAGGTGCAGACTGATCATGTCCCTGTCACCTATTACGCAAACCTCCTCATCTCCAATCTGATAGTGCTCTGCACTATAAACGCTTGGAAATTTATCATCCCTGTCAACCTTCTCATACCTGACGATTATGAAGCTGTCACTATCATTCGTATTATTTTCTGGTTTGCTGTGATGGCAGGCCTCAGCTTCAGGGTGTGTTTTGCTCTGGAAAGGTACCTGTCATATCTCTAAGTATCTACACTATAGTAGCTAGTGTGATATTAATCTGTATCTCTGCTCTGTGTTGCAGGTGTTTTGCCATCACCTTCCCACAGTGCCAGTGCATCAGACAAACTAAAGTTTCTGTGCTGCTCTGTGTTGGTGTCTGGGTCCTTTGTGCTGTTGCCATCCCTCATATTTTTTTTTTTGGGTTACATCTTATCATTCCTATTTTCTCTCTTCTCCCTACCCCTGTGTTTATTGTCTGTCTAGCTAGGGCCATCAAAGCCCTGCCTGCTGCCACCTTGATGCCAGCTGAGAAAAAACGAGGAGCTTTGGCCATTTTGGTTCTGCTGCTGCTTCACAACTGTCTAACCATCCTGCCTATGATGATTTTTTACATTTATGACTATATAAACTATACATTACCTTCTTCATTTTCTCATCTGGATATGGTCTGGGCCTTGTTTTGTTTGGGTCCTTTAGTGGACCTGATCCTTTGTCTCTTCTTGCGGAAAGGTCCAGTTGACATGCTGCTCGCAAGCTGCTGTGAGATGGAGAACGCTGTAGATGAAGACCTTCACCACACAACTTCTGTGTAACTGTGATATGCCAAATGTAATCATTGCCAAAGACGTAACCCTGCGCAGGAAGCTGAAAAATAGACCTTACAATCTTTCTGTTACATGTATTTTTGTTGCCCAAAACCCAACCAAGCACAAATGAAAGAAAACGAAACACAAGGGGAAAGTACTCAGTGTGACAGCAGATGTAGGTGGTTGTTAGCCTGGCTTGCCCACACAGGTGGGTAAATGACAGAGAGACAGAGAGAAGGTCAGATAAAGTGTTTCTTTCTGTCACTCTTGTTACACTCTCTCACCAATGAATTTCTATTATCCCATCAATAAACCTGGTATTCTCTTCAGGGCCATAACTCTGCTAGTCCATGAGGTACTAGAGCCCCCTGCCCCATCCTCTGACGTCCAGATAATTTGATGAATTTTGTTTTTCATGGAATAATCAGCTTTACTGTGACCAGCATCAACACAAATTTGTAAGTATTAAATGAATGTTCAGATGAAATGTCAATGTCAATGTCAGTTTTATTTATATAGCACATTTATAAGGGCATTGCCCACCAAAGTGCTTAACATTAAAATACATAAAATAAACTCAAACCTCTGGAGGGCCGATGCAATACCAAGAGGTCATGACTACAAATCGATCATTGACTTCCAAAAACAAAACACCACTCGGGTTCAGATCGTGGAGGCCATTCCTCCCAACCACGACTATTGCCCACATGGGCATTGAAGTCCCCCAGCAAGATGACAGAGTCCCCTGTTGGAGGGCCTTCCAGTACCCCCCCCCCCCAGGGACACTAAGAATGTCTGGTACTCAACACTAGACATTCTCTGGTTTGGCCTTTAAGCTGAAACAGGTAAGAGAAATCTCCCATACCTGAAGGGGCCCTTTCATTTGCTGAGGAAAACTCCAACACATGGCAGCTGAACTGGGGAGCTATGAGCAAGCCCACATCCGCCTGCTGCCTCTTACTGTGAGCAACTACAGAAAGAGGAGTGTCTCATTTAATAAGGGGATTTTAAACCTCTCTTAGTTTTTGCCTTGGGAGACCCTGCTATGGCTTTAAGCATATTTAACATTGAGGCTAACTGATTCTAGGCAGCAGTTTGTTTCAATCAGCATGCTGCAAAATGTTATGCTATTATAGCACATTTCCAACATTTGAAATTAACACCAGTGAATTGTTTGTGAAGTGGGATTATGAGAAAAAAAAATCATTTCCGGAATTATTCATACCTCTCTCAATGGCAAAGCCTTTGTTGTCTATCACAAATGTCAAGCACTTGTTTCTTTCTGTTAATTTCCACTGGGCGTTGGACCACTTCTTTTGCATTGATCTCAGGCAAGAAGAGCTGTTATAGAACCTGCCGTTCTTGAGATAGTTCTGCATTTATGTCCCTGTTATGAAAAAAACACGTTCTCGGCTTTGTTTTTCTTCTTCTGCTCATGTGTGCTTTTTGTTCCTCTTTTGGGGTTAAAATGAACATACACAAAGCACCACCATTTATCCACCCAATTGTTTACAGTTAGCAAAGTTTCTCTGATACGGTTTTAAAAAACATGCATTAGATAACGTCATCATTTATATTCAGAAAATGTGTAAAACCAAGTGTATCTCAAAGTACATTGGTATATACTGATAAAATGGTATCAAATAAAAAGTCAGTCAGCCTTCATGAGAAGTGCATTCATCTGCAGTGTGGCCCCTGTGGTAACACACATTATACATTACCTTGTGTAATAGTGAGATTTCCTGTAAATGTTGTGGTTTGTTACCTTTTATTCTGATTCCTGGTTTTCTGCTCTGTCCTCAGTTTTTTTTTGACATTGTGGTTTTTGTTGCATTATCCTTCCTGCCCTGACCTCCCTTGTTTGCGTTGTCTCCTGACCTCCCTCGTGTGTTTGTATATGTGTTTTCCCTGGTGTTTTACTTCCTGTGGTTTCCTGCCTCCTGTGTCTTCCTTTTGCCTTTTAGTTTGTATTTTTGATTTATACTTTTGGACTTGGTTTTGAGTTTGGACGTTGACTTTTATAATAGAAGCTCACTTTTTGTTTCCCCCTTTGCCTCACATCTGCGTTTGGGTCCTGTTCAAGCACATCACATAACAGTAAATGTCACTAAGAGTTACGCTGTTGTGGGGGGAGGAAGGGGGAGGGCCCAGAGTCCTTTAGTAGTCTTTAGTAGTCAGGTAGTCTTTAGTTTGTAAGGGGGTGAATGTCTGGTGAATTGTCTATCACAACTGTCAAGCGCTTATTTCTTTCTGTTAATTTCCACTGGGACTTTGGACCACTCTTTTTTTTACGTAGATCTCAGGCAAGAATGTTATAGAACCTGTCGTGCCTTGAGCTAGTTCTGCATTTATGTCACTGTTATAAAGAGCACGTGTACTGCTCATGTGTCCTTTCTATTCCTCTTTTGGGGCTAAAAGGAACATGCAAAAAGCAGATTAGAAGGGAGATTAGATTTTAGATTTTGTCCAAAATTGTTGGGTGTTTGACCATTTGATGTCGTAAAATATGTTTTGTAGAGATTTCACCAGTCACTTGTGGAAATAAAAGAAATATTTGCAGCTACTCCTTTCAGAAGTCAAACACAGGAATATAAACATATCATTTAAGTCAAAGGCCTTCAGAGGAAAAATAACAAAATGGAGGAAGCCAGGAGAGTTTGAAAACTCAAACTTACCTGACAGTGACTGGTGAAAGAGGAGGCCACACCCAGCAGGTCTACAGCGATGGATTTCGACCCACCATAAGAGAAAACACCTATGCAACCACAAAGTATTATTTCTGTGTGGCTTTAAGCACATTTGTCCTTCATTTCCTTTTCCATTCAAGAGCAGTTTTTTCATTTCTAAATTTTCTGCCAGCCTCACACTCGATCCTCTGCTCCAGCCTTTTGCTTGTCATGAGCAGATTCCTGCTGTTGGTCCACCTACAATGTACAGCAATAGAGCTGAATGAGTGACT